>NW_004444105.1:679614-704567 GCF_000243295.1 Trichechus manatus latirostris
TGAGTGAAATAAGTCAATCACAAAAGGACAAATATTGTATGAGACCTCTACTGTAAAAACTCATGTAAAAGTTTACACACAAAAAGAATCTTTGTTGCTTACGAGGGATGGGAGGGGTGGGGGGGGGACTAAGTAGACAATACATAAGTGGTAACTTTGGTGAAAGGTAAGACAGTACACAATACTGGGGAAGCCAGCACAACTTGTACAAGGAAAGGTCATGGAAGTTCCATAGACACTTCCATACTCCCTGAGGGACTGAACTGCTGGGCGGTGGGCTATGGGGGCCAATGTCTCGGGGAACATCTAGCTCAATTGGCATAACACAGTTTAAAAGACAATGTTCTACACTCTACCTTGGTGAGTAGGGTCTGGGGTCTTAAAAGCCTGTGAGCAGCCATCTAAGATACTCCACTGGTCTCACCTCTTCGGGAGCAAGGAAGAATGAAGAGAACAAGCTACAAGGAAAAGATTAGTCCAAAGGACTAATGGACCACAGCTACCAAGGCCTCCACCAGACTGAGTCCAGTAAAGCTAGATGGTGCCGGGCTACCACCACTGACTGATCTGACCAGTATCACAGTAGAGGGTCCTGGACAGAGCTGGAAAAGGATGTAGAAGAAAATTCTAACTCACAAAAAGAAGACCAGATTTACTGGCCTGACAGACTGGAGAAACCCAGAGAGTATGGCCCCCGGACATGCTTTTAGCTCAGTGGTGAAGTCACTCCTGAAGTTCACTGTTTAGCCGGGGATTGGACAGCCTCATAAGACAAAATGGGACTAATAGGGTACAGCAGTCCAGGGAAAAGGACTAGAAGGCAGGAGGGGACAGGAAATCTGTTGATAGGGAACCCAAGTTTGAGAAGGGACAGTGTTGACATGTGGTGGGGTTGTTAACCATTGTCATAGGGCAATATGTGTACTGTTTAATGAGAAACTATTTGTTCTGCAAACCTTCATCTAAGGTACAAAAAAAAGAAAGAATTATCTATGTGAGATCAAATTGACAACAGCAATTCAAAATGTTTGATGGGAAGCCTAGGAGGCAGTGAGTTGAAGATAATGTTGATGGAATAATTTTGAAAAGGATAGTGAGAATAGCAGCACAACTGGAAGAATGTAATCAATGTCACTAAGTGGTACATGTAGAAACTTTCGAAATGGTGTAACTTTGGCTATGTACATTTTCACCAAAAAAAAAGTTCCTCCAAGTTCGAGAAGGGAGAGTGTTGACATGTCAAGGGGGTGTTAACCAATGTCGTAAAACAATATGTATACTGACTGTTTAATGAGAAACTATTTGTTCTGTAAACCTTCATCTAAAGTACAATAAAAAATTAAAAAAAAAAAAAGATTTGTGATTGGCAACTAACTGAAAGGTTGGCAGTTCAAACCTATCCAGATGGCTCCTTGGAGAAAAGGCCTGGTAATCTGCTCCATTAAGATTATAGCCAAGAAAACTCTGTGGAACAGTTCTGCTCTGAACACATGGGGTCACCATTAGTTGGAGGCGGACTCCAAGGCAGCTAACAAAAACACCATATTCTCACCTTCACGATTAGTCCTCTCTGCCTTTAATCTTATGTAAAATGTCACTATTTCTCTAAAGAAAATTTCTGAGGATTAAGAATAACTAGCAGTACAAAAGACCTTTAGAGAGATCTAAATTTCCTTAGTACATCATCTCTCTGATGGAGGCTGAGTGACGAGCAGACCAACAGAGGCACTGCTAGTTCCTTTGGAATAGCTGGAATTTCTCAGAGGGTTCAGACAAGCAAAAATGTACTTTCGTCTGACATACAAATTTCTTACCCAAACTACTAACTTCTCTCGATAATTGTATGGTTTAGAAATTCTAGGCTTTATCTTGGTACTGAAGGAGTAAATTTTCCACTTTCCAGAGGCCAATTAAGTCTTGTAAAACACTAGTGTGCCATTTAACAAATTACCTTTTCAGTACCACAGGCTCTCCAGTAAACCAAGCAGTTAATATACCACCAAAAGGTGGGCAATTTATTCCTGTATCACTGACGGGATCAGACTGTTTAGAATGTTACTGTGAACTTTTGCACTGAGTCACTGAGGCTAGATCTCTGTGAGCCTGAGGTTCCCGAAGGCACAAGGCATAATCATTGTGCATGCATTTTTGAGGTACCCTCTCCCTTGAAAAATGCAGATAATATCGTCAGCCATTATCTGAATGGAATTCCTTTACCATTATCTGTATAGCTGGCAAAACATCATTGTCAAAAGTAAACTGGTTATTATTGTTGTTGTCAGGTGCTGTCGAGTAGGTTCCGACTCAGATTCACCCTATGTACAATAGAACGAAACACTGCCCGGTTCTGCAGCATCCTCTTTGAGTGTCTTCCTCTTTATCCCTGACCCTCTACTTTACCAAGCATGATGTACTTCTCCAGTGACTGAGCCCTCCTGATAACATGTCCAAAGTATGTGAGACAAAGTCTTGCCATCCTCGTTTCTAAGGAGTATTTTGGATGCACTTCTTCCAAGACATATTTGTTTGTTCGTTTGGCAATCCATGATATATTTAATGTTCCTTGTCACCACCATAATTCAAAGGCATCAATTCTTCTTCGGTTCTCCTTACTCATTTTCCAGCTTTCACATGGGTATGAGGCAACTGAAAACACCATGACTTAGGTCAGGTGCACCTTAGTCTTCAACGTCACTTCTTTGCTTTTTAACACTTAGATCTTTTGCAGCAGATTTGAACTGGTTGTTAGTTCTTACAAAAGTGTACTTTGTGAAATGTTGGACTTCATTTTTAATGTAGTGACCACTGCCTTTTTGTCCCCACTCTGATTGTGAAATGGCATAATTCACTTCCTGCCAATGAAATAAAATAAACTACTTAAATAGAAATGAATCAATCAAATGCAATTATTTTGGACCTATAAGCTTTCTCAGGTTTCTCCGTAAACTTAGCCATAGTTGTTGTGATTCATATCTACTTTATTTTTTACTATTATTTTCTACTGCCTGTATCATCATCTGGAATATCAACTGGAATTCCAACTTTTCTTTCTTTTTTGAGGTTTTTTTCCCTTCTACCTAAGGATCATATTCCAAGCAATATATGCATACTCATTATGTATCATTCTACTAAATAAATCACAGGTATTCCATGCTGTTTTTAGGAGATATTGTCATAAACTTTGCCAAATGCTGAAGATTTACCAGTCATGCTTGAAAGTGAATTGCATTGTTTTGAGGAGAAAAAAAGCAATTATAAATTTTTTTGAAGGGAGGGGAACAAAATTGATTTATTTAAATCTTATTCAACCTTGATTTCTCTGAAGTTTCTATTTTTTTTTTTAAATTTTGGATAGGTTAAAAGTGTTATAGTTATAGAAATAATTAATTAAAGGAAACCTAGGAATCATTTAAATTATTTGACCATCATTCAAAGTCCTCAATAGGCTGTATTCTCCTGAACAAAATTAACAAATATCCAAATGAAATACTGTCTCTTCCTTCAATAGTAGTTCCAGAATAATTGCATAAGAGCTTCACTCGGTGTGCTTAACTGAACCAAGTCACTGAACGTTTCCAAGATGATCGTGGGTACATATTAGAGGTTGAATTCCTAGGAGCAAGACGGCACTGAAATAGATAAAACTTTTGAGCATTCTAAGAATGTATTACAACTATTCTTATGAACATAGAAGTTGAACAGTTAGAACAAGGTTAGGTATGTGGGAAAAAAATTGGCCTCTGATGAATTGCTTAACTTTTTTTCCTTTTATTAAAGAGTAAAGGCTCTGACTTCAACAAAGATTTTGTGAGCTGGGGGGCAACATTTTGAACAAAGAGATCATTTATAAATGTTATTTTTATATTTAGGAAATGATTACTGGATGCAGTTGCAGGTTTTAATGACTTTTAATAAAGCATGTTATACACTGAATTAACAATAAATATTTGGTAGATGTTACTGAGTCAAGACATTATACAGGAGGTGAAGCCAAGATGGCTGCTTAGTCACAGACATCATAACGTCCCCCTGCACCAAAGACCCAAAAAACCAAGCGGAACAGAAGCAGATAACAATCCAGGAACCCTGAACATCAAAAAAGAAAGTCTAAGGACTGAAGCAAATACCCATCCAACGGAATAAAGAAAGCAGCAAAAAAGGAGTAACACGGGAGCGGCTTAGCTCAGCCAGCCATCCCTCTCCTCCACAGCTAACTTAGGACAAAGCCTGTAGTGACCTTGGGTGAAGAAAACAACAAGACAACGTCATGACTTTCCCAAAAGGGATAGAGAACTTTATAGACACACACAGAAATAAGCAGAGACAAGGAGGGTGCCAGATCCAGAACTGAAGATATTCAGAAATGCAGTCCATGACCTCATGGCGTGAGTGCATGCACAAAGTGGTGGACTTGTGGAGGGTCAATGGAAGCTCTCCCACTCTACTGGTCCCTAGGTGGTTCCTCTGCCTCGCACACAAGAGATAACAAGTCCCACTCACTAGCTGCAGTGGAAGCAAGGCACCCTGGCACCTGTGTATCCTAGCCAAAGGAATACATTCCCCCCTACCCCAACTTCCTGATCAGATGCAGCAGAAGGCCCTTCACCCCAACTGCCTTGCCTGACTGGGGGACCATAACATGAGCCTATGCTCTTCCCTCCACCCCACATAACCCCATCCACTACTCCCTCTTGCCCACCTGACAAGCGAAACTATGCACACCCCCATGCTTGTGCCTGCCCATCTCCTACTCCCCCTACCAAGAGCCCAGTGGGAGGCAGCAGCAGTGGGACAGCAAGAGAGTTCTCCAACTGCTCCCTCCTCCTTCTACTCATTCAGCAGTAGGTGGCATTTCTGTAGGTGCATCCACCAGGCATAATTCTGTCCCTTAACCCACACAGCAAGGGGCAGAAGAACTGTGACTGTGTGCACATCCCCTCACAGTCTCTTCCTCTCTCTTCCCACCTGATGTGAGGCATTACCACTGTGCACGCATTCACCAAGAGCAACTCCACCTCTTAACCCACCCAGCAAGGAGCAGATGAGCTACGACCACATGTGCATCCTCCCTGAGGCTCTTTTCTCCCTCCCCTTGCCCAGAACAGGGCAGAAGAGTGAGAGCTCATGTACCCATCTGCTGCATCTTCCTCCCTCTTCCCATCACCAACAGACAGATGCAGTGAGGCTGAGCAAACATCTGCCCCCCATTCCTTCCTCCCTCCCCCTGCCCAGGAGGAGGTGGATGTAGGGAAACTGTGTCAATGTCCCCCTGCCATCTCTCCACTACCACCCTCACCACCTCCTCTGCAATCAGCAAGAGGAAAGGAGCATGTCCACACTTGCCCACCACACCCACCACATCAGCCCCTCCACCTGCATAGAGAGCATAATTTCACACTCCTGAGCCACCACACGGAAGACAGACAGAGGCCAAAGCCAAACCAACCCATCCTCAGCTGCTCCATAAGATTAGTAAACAGAGACCCGAGCTTCCACATCCACCCACAACTCCACCAGTCCAAAGACAGGGAGGGCTCCAGCATGACCAGTCCAGTGCCCAGAGCACCACTCCAGCCATGCCTGCCATGAACCACCAAAACAAAACAAAACAAAAAAACAGGACCCAGCAAACAAGTATACAAATAGAAAATAAACACAATAGCCCCTTAATGTCCCAGAGACAACAGACAATAGCAAACCACCTAAAGAAGCATAGCGAGATGGCCCCAACAAGTGACCATAACAAAGAACAAGAAATCATCCCTGAGGAAGAAAAGGTAATGGAGCATCCTGATAAGAAATTCAAAAGGCTTATGTATAGGGTCTTCAAAACAATCAAGGAAAACACAGACAAAACTATGGCGAACACAGAAAAAAACAAGGAAAGCACAGACACAGAGCTAGAAGAATTCAGGAAAACAACACAAGAACAAAATGACAAAATAAATAGACAGTTGGAACGATACAGAAGCAGCAATTAGAAATCCAGAAGCTTAACAATAAAGTAGCAGAAATTGACAAATCAATGGAAAGTCATAGGAGTGGAACTGAAACAATGGAAGACGATCAACAGAATAGAAGACCAATCCCTTGACACTAATCTGTTCAAGGAACAATCAAAAAAAGAATGAAGGAAAATGAAGAAAGCCTAAGAGTTTTGTGGGGACACCATTAAGAGGAATAACTTATGTGTGATAGGAATCCTAAAAGGGGAGGAGTCAACAAAATGTGCAGAGAGAATTGTGGAAGATATGTTGACAGAAAACTTCCCTAATATCATGAAAGAGAAGAAGATAACTATACAAGAAGCACAATGAACCCCATACAGATAGATCCCAACAGAAGAACACAAAGACACACCATAATCAAACTTTCCAAAACCAAAGAGAAAGAAAGAATCTTGAAAGCAGCTAGGAGGAAAAATGAAAGATCATCTACAAAGGGGCATCAATAAGACTAAGTTGTGAATACTTGGCAGAAACCATGAAGGCAAGAAGGCAATGGGATAATATATATAAAACCTTGAAAGAAAGAAAAAAAAACTGGCAAGCAATAATTATGTATTCAGCAAAATCATCCCTCAAGTATGATGGTGAAATGACATTTCCAGATAAGAGTAATTAAAGGAATTTGTAAAAACCAGACCAACTTTACAAGAAATATTACAGAGAGTCCTTCAGTCAGAAAACTATTAACACGCCAGACAACAACTTGAGATTAAAACACATGACAACATCAGACAGATATCAACCAAGATAAAGAAATCTCAAAAATAAAATAAAGCTAAAAGTTGGAAAACAGGCAACCAGAGATGTTAATCTGTAACTAATGACAACTTCAAAACATAAAGGGGGACTAAAAGGTATAGGTTTAGGTCTTCCATAAGGAGAGGAAATCAAGGGAGAAAACAAGAAATAAATGACTGCTTTAAACTTTGGAAGATGTCTTAGGTAGGGTTCTCCAGAGAAGCAAAACCAGTGAAGCATATAAATAAATATATAGAGATTATATTAAGGAAATGGCTCACTTGGTTGTAGAAGCCAGAGCGTCTGAAGTCCATGAGTCAAGCTGGAGACTTCTCCTGATTCACATAACCACAGGGGCTGGTGAATCCAAGATCAGAAAGTCAAACAGCAGTGTTCTGGCTCACAGTCTGAAAAGACTGACAAATCCCAAGATCGGCTGGCAAGGCAGCAGGTAAGCTGCTAGCTCAAGTCCCAAAAACTGGAGGTCAGATGAACAGGAGCCAGCTGGAGGATCCAATATGAGCAAAAGCTGAGCGTTGCCAGAAAGTCCACCTATATTGGATGCAGGCCACATCCCCAAGGAAAATCCCTTTCAACTGATTGGCTACTCACAGCATATCCCATCATGGAGGTGATCACATTATATCAAATCTCATCATGGAGGTGATCACATCATTATATGACTGCCAAACCACTGAGAATCATAGCCCAGCCAAGTTGACACACATCCTTAAGGATCACAGCTCCCTCCTTGTCAACTTGGCGCTTGTACACGTCTCCTTAAACCATACATAGTCTCTGAATAAAGATAATTATGAAGTCATGATACAACTAACACACATACAACTGAAAACACAGTAGCCCTGTTTACATCTTATATTTCACAAGTGAAGAAAAAAATATTTGATGCACACACACAAGGCAGAAATATTCATAACAATTACAGTCCTCATTTCTGCAACTGGTCATGTGGTTGTAATTGGTATTCAGAACTACCTTCTTCCACCACCCATTCTGTATTCCCTTTGCCCTCAGCAAGCACCTCAGCAGGTTGTGGTTCTTTGCCTGGTGGGATGGCCCAAACTTTCATTCCTGAAGGGTCTGGGTCTTTAGTAGTCCTGTCAAAACTGGGTTGCTATAGTTTTCCATTGACTTTAATCACAGAGTATGGTAGTACTAAGAGATGCCCTAAGGGATGTCTTGCATTCCAGACATACTCTTCCTTACCTCCATTATGTAATATCAATCTGAATTCCTCTTGGTAATCAGGATCAATCACAACAGCCAATATGGTAACTCCCTTCTTTGCCTGTTGATCCAAAGGCATAAGGAACCCAAAGTGGTCAGGTGACATTCTTAACATCCAGTTCAATGGAATCAGTGATATGTCTCCAGGTGGGAGCATTCCTTCCTTTAGAACTAAGACCTCTAGACCCACAGAACATAAGGTAATGGTGACAAGAAGCAAAAATATTTCAAGTGGGTTAATGGGGTAATAGTGAGTGGTGCCACTCCCATTTCCACCCCTTGATTCCTGGACCCATTGAATCCTGGCTACGGGAGAAACAGCACCATATTAGAGCATATACAGCCTCCTGAAGAACATTGCCCCACTCCTACAAGGTATTGTCACCTAGCTGGTGCTATAATTGTGTCTTTAGAAGGCCATTCCATCGTTCTATCAAGCTAGCTGCTTCAGGATGATGGGAAACATGGTAAGACCAGTGAATTCCATGAGCATGGGCCTATTGACGCACTTCATTTGCCATCAAGTGAGTTCCTTGATCTAAGATGATGCTGTGTGGGATACTATGACAGTGGATAAAGCATTCTGTAAGTCCATGGATGGTAGTTTTGGCAGAAGCATTGTATGCAAGGAAGGCAAATCTGTGGGCCAAGTGTCTTTTCCAGTAAGAACAAAATGCTGCTCTTTCCATGATGGAAGTGTTCCAATGTAATCAATCTGCCACCAGGTTGATGGCGGATCACCTCGAGGAATGGTGCTATATTGGGGAATCAGTGTTGGTCTCCACTGCTGACAGATTGAGCACTAAGCAGTGACTGTAGTCAAGAAATTAAATAACAAACATTAGAGCAGAAACAAATGAAACAGAAAAGAGAAAAACAATAGAAAGAATCAACAAGACTAAAAGCTGGTTTTTTTTTTGGAAAGGATTAATAAAATTCAAAAACCACTGACCAAATTCACAAAAGAAAAATGAGAAGACGCAAATGACCCAAATAAGAAATGAGATGGGTGACATTACAACAGAACCAACTGGAATAAAAAGGCTTATGATAGAATAGAAAAATTGTACTCCAACATATTTGAAAACTTAGAGGAAATGGACAAATTTCTAGAAAAACACCACTTACCTGAATTGATACAATCTGAGGTAGAAAATTTAAACAGAATCATAACAAAAGAAAAAATTGAAGAGGTCATAAAAAAAATCCCAAGGAAAAAAACCCTGATCCACTGGAGAATCCTACCAAACATTCAGAGAAGAGTTAACACCAATTCTACTCAAACTATTCCAGAACATAGAAAAGGAAGGACTACTCCCAAATTCATTCTATGAAGCCAGCAGAACCCTAATATCAAAGCCAGGCAACAACACCACTAAAAAAGAAAACTACAGACCAATATTCCTCATGAATATAGGCAGAAAAATTCTCAACAAAATCCTTCTTGTTGATGTTGTGTGTCGTCAATTCGATTTCAACTCATAGTGACCCTACAGGACAGAGTAGAACTGCCCCATAGGGTTTCCAAGGAGTGGCTTGTGGATTTGAACTGCCGACCTTTTGGTTAGCAGTCTGAGCTCTTAACCACTTTGCCACCAGGGCTCCCCAACAAAATCCTAGCCAGTAGAATACAACAACATATCGGAAAAATAATATATCACTACCAAATGGCATTCATATTAGGCATACAGGTTGGTTCAACATTAGAAAATCAATCAGCATAATCCACCACATAAATAAAACAAAGGAAAAGAATCATAAGATCATATCAATTGATGCAAAGCATTTGATAAAGTCTAACATGCATTCCTGATAAAAACTCTTGGCAAAATAGAGTAGATGGGAAATTCCTCAACATAATAAAGGAAATTTATACAAAACCAATAGCCAGCATTATCCTCAATGGAGAGAATCTGAAAGCATTCCCGAGAGCTGGAACCAGACAAGAATGCCCCTTATCACCGCTTATTCAACATTGTATTGGAAGTCCTAGTGAGAGCAATAAGGCAAGAAAAGGAAATGAAGGGCATTCACATTGGTAAGGAAGAAGTAAAACTATCCTATTTGCAGATGCTATTATTCTGTACATAGAAAATCCTCAAGACTCCAGAAGAAAGCTATTGTAACTAATAGAAGCATTCAGCAAAGTGGCAGGATACAAGGTTAACATACAAAAATCAGTTGGATTCCTCTATGTCAACAAAGAGAACTGTGAAAAGGAAATCAGGAAAACAATACCATTTACAATAGCCCCCCAAAAGATAAAATACAAAGGAATAAATTGAATGAAGGATGTAAAAGACTTATACAAAGAAAACTACAAGATACTATTGCAAGAAACCAAAAGAGACCTACATAAATGGAAAAACACACCATGTTCTTGGATAAGAAGACTTAACACTGTGAAAATGCCAATACTACCCAAAGCGATATATAGATAAAATGCAGTCACAATTCAAATCCCAACAACATTCTTCACAGAGATGGAAAAACTAATCACTAACTTTATATGGAAGGGAAAGAATCACTGAATCAATAAAGTCTTATTAAAAAAGAAGGAAGTAGGAGGCCTCACACTACCTGATCTCAGACCTACTATGCAACCATGATAGTCAAAACAGCCTGGTACTGGTACAACAACACATAGACCAATGGAACAGAACTGAGAACCCAGATGTAAATCCAGCCACCTATGGACACCTAATCTTCGACAAAGGACAAAAGGTTATTGAATAGGTAAGAGATATTGTTTTCAACAAATTGTGCTGGCAAAATTGGATATCTATCTGTAGAAAAATGAAACAGGATCCATACCTCACACCATATACAAAAACTAACTCAAAATGGATCAAAGACCTAAATATAAAACCTAAGACCATAAAGATCATAGAGGAAAAATTAGGTACAATTCTAGGGGCCCTAATATATGGCATTAATAGATTACCAAGCATAACTAAAAATACACACACAGAAAAAAATGAATTACATAAATGGGACCTCTTAAAAAATTAAACACTTATGCTCAACAAAAGACTTCTCCAAAAGAGTAAAAAGAGAATCTACAGATTGGGAAAAAAAATTTAGCTATGATACATCTGACAAGGGTCTAATCTCCAAAGTTTATAGAAAACTTCAACACCTCAACAACAACAAAAAAAGACAAACAATCCAGTTAAAAAATGGATGAAGGAAATGAACAGACACATCACCAGAGAAGACATTCAGGCTGCTAACAAACATGAAGAAATACAATTATTAGCAGTTAGAGAGATGAAAATCAAATCTCACCCTGATATTATTAACACTGATCACAAAATCAGAAAATAAAAAATGTTGGCAAGGATGTGGGGAGATTGGAACTTTTATACACTGCCAAAGGGAATGTAAAATGGTGCAGCCACTATGGAAAACGGTATGGTGCTTCCTCAAAAAGCTACAAATAGATATACCATATGATCCAGCAATTCCATTCCTAGGTACATACCCTAAAGAAATAAGAACTGTGACATGAATAGACATATACACACGCATGTTCATTGCAGCATTATTCACAATAGCAAAAAGGTGGAAGCAACCTAAGTGCCCATCAACAGATGAATGGATTAACAAACTGTGTTACGTACACAAAATGGAATACTATGCAATGACAAAGAATAATGACAAATCCATGAAACATCTCACAATATGGATGAATCTGGGGGGCAGTATGCTGAGTGATATAAGTCAACCACAAAAAACAAATATTATATGAGACCGCTTTTATAATGTAATAACAAAGGGTGTCCACACAGGAAAAGAAAAAAAGAGTTTGATGGTTACCAGAGATGGGGTGGGGCGAAGGAGGGAGAATTACCAAAGAGGTAGTAGGCATGAGTTAATATTGATGAAGGGAAAGGCAATTACACAATATGGGAGAAGTCAGCACAACATGACCAAGGCAAGAAAGGACAGTGAGAGGAATGCAAGAATAAAGGACAACTACCAGCCACTCCTTGGAAACCCTATGGGATGGTTCTACTCTGTCCTATAGGGTCGCTATGAGCTGGAATTGACTTGAGGGCACATAACAACAACAACAACAATGGTAATTACTGGAGCACTGGTTGTGCAGTGGTTAAGAGTTTGGCTGCTAACCAAAGGGTCTGCAGTTGGAATCCACCAGCTGCTCCTTGGAAACCCTATGGGGCAACTCTACTCTGTCCTATAGGGTCGCTATCAGTTGGAATCAACTGAATGACAACGAGTGTGGTAACTTCTATAGCATAGAGAATCCTGCAACAATAGAATAAACAAACAATAATCTATAACTTGATAGATATGCCAAGAGGTGAGGAGGGGGTAAGGGAACACACTCACTGGCAGATACAGGCTCAGAGATGGAAATTTCTAAATACATGACTGTAGGGGCTCCTCATATATTGATATAGACAATAGAGCACACAAGTGGCATAGTCGGGGAAATCTCTTAGACATAACTAAACACCTCAGGGAATGAAGTTCCCAGGTTTGAAAGCAAAGGATCGTCTACGTCAACTGGTGCAACATGGTTATTAATGACAATGTTCTACAGCCTACTTTGGTGAGTAGAGTCTGGAGTCTTAAAAGCTTGCGAGCAGCCATCTAAGATACAACTATTGGTTTCTTCTAGTCCAGAGCAAATGAGAGGGAAATATACTAAAGACACAAGGGAGTAAATAGTCTAAGGACTAACAGACCACATGAACCACAGTCTACACGACCCAGAAACCAGAAGAACTAGATGATGCCCGGCTACCACTACTAAACGCTCTGACTGTGATTACAATAGAGGGTCCTGGACAGAGCAGGAGAAAAATGTAGAACAAATTACCAAATTCCCAAAAAAGACTAGACTTACCGATCTGACAAAGACTGGAGGAACTCCCGAGACTATGGCCCCCGGACACCCTTCTAACTCAGATGTGATGTCACACTCGAAGTTCACCTTTCAGCCGAAGATCATACAGGCGTATAAGACAAACATTAACACACGTGAGGAACGTGCTTCTTAGATCAATCAAGTACACTTGTCCAGGAAAAAAGACGAGAAGTAGGCAGAAGGGGACAGGAAAACTGAATGAATGGACAAGATGAACCCCAGAGTGGAAAGGAAAAGATTTCGAGTCCTGATATAATGCGAGATTGCAGCCAAGGCCATGAAATAATTTGTGTATAAATTTTTGAAGGAGAAACTAATTTTCTCTGTAAACTTTCACCTAAATCACAATAAAAAAAGACTTTATAAAACATCATTAAATCTGTATAGCAGACCATTAAAGCAATATATTTGTCCTTGTAATACCAATAATTTTGTAATTTTCTTGAAAAAGTCTTAATGAATAGAATTAGCATATCAACTAGCTCTGCTAAATCAGTAAAATTTTAGTTATATAATAGGAGTCCTGGTGGTGCAGTGGTAAGCACTCAGCGGGTAACCTAAAGGTCTGCAGTTCCAACCCACCAGCTGCTTCAAGGGAGAAGGGTGTGGTAGTCTGCTTCTGTAAAGCCTTGGAAACCCTACGGGGCAGTCCTACTCTGTCCTGTAGGTTCTCTATGAGTAAAAATAGACTCGATGGCAATGTGTTTGGTTTTTGGTTTATAACCAACAATATGAAAAAAGTTGAAACCCTCTTAAATTTATATGATACAGAGAATTAAATAATAAGATTCATGTGTTAAAACCTGAAGGTGTAGTATTTCAACCATCTTTAATTTGTCAGTCTTTTCTAATTAAAGATGATTGTACTTTGCATAAAAATAGTTTGTTAGAAATAACCTGTGTCCAACACTTGCTTTGCTAAGATTCTAAATGTCAATATTAAGTGGCCAGAATAGTAACAAGTGCAGGCAAACACTGCTCATAACTCAACATTTCCTACTTTTACAAGTGTTTGTAAGCCACCTCAGCATGCAAAATGATACAATACAGATTTGTTTTATAGACTAAGCTTGGTCACCAGTCTCAAGAAGATTTGAGTATAATCAGACAAAACAAAGATATCATAGAACCGTGGACTTCTTACTCACACATCATCAAGTTAAGAAGCTTGTTGTTATTATTAGGTGTTGTCGAGTCTGTTCCGACTCATAGGAACCCTATGTACGACAGAACGAAACACTGCCTGGTCCTGCATCATCCTCATAATTGTTGCTATGTTTAAGCCCATTATTGCAGCCATTGTGTCAATCCATCTTGTTGAAGATCCTCCTCTTTTTACCTGACTCTCTACTTTACCAAGCATGATGTCCTTCTCCAGGGACTAGTCCCTCCTGGTAACATGTCCAGAGTACATGAGCTGAGGGCTCACCATCCTTGCTTCTAAGGAGCATTCTGGCTCCACTTCTTCCAAGGAAGGTTTGTTTGTTCTTCTGGCAGTCCATGGTATATTCTTCATGAACACCATAATTCAGATGCATCTATTCTTCTTCAGTCTTCCTTATTCATTTTCCAACTTTCACATACATATGAGGCAATTGAAAATACCATGGCTTGAGTCAGGTGCACCTTAGTCCTCAAAGTTACACCTTTGCTTTTTAACACTTTAAAGAGGTCTTTTGCTGCAGATTTGCCCAATGCAATGCGTTGTTTGGTTTCTTGACTGTTGCTTCCATGGGCATTGATTGTGGATCCAAGTAAAATGAAATTCTTGACGACTTCAATATTTTCTCCATTTATCATGATGTTGTTTATTGGTCCAGTTGTGAGAATTTTTGTTTTCTTTATGTTGAGGTGTAATACATACTGAAGGCTGTAGTCTTTGATCTTCATCAGTAAATGCTTCAAGTCCTCACTTTCAGCAAGCAAGATTGTGTCATCTGCATATTGCCGTTTAGTTCAGAAGTTAACACTCAGAAATTTTCAGCAATTTCTAATGAATTTCAAAATTAGTTCATGACTGAGCTGAACTAAAACCATAAATTATGCTTTAAGCGATAATAATACTAAAGAATAGTAAAGGACAAATGAATAACTTTCAGTGGGTATCTCTTTTTGGAATCAGAGTTCAGGATAAATATACTAGCAATCTAGTATATTAAGAAACTAGAGAAGAGACAGCCATAAGTCTTCTAAAGTCTCAAGTACATATGACTACACGTTCTCTGTAGATGCAGGTAGGGATAGCAATGCTATATTTGGACTTTTTTTTGAATTTTTATTTTTAGATAATTATAGACTGATAGGGAGATAAAAAAATAATACAGAAAATCTTGCGTATCCTTCCCTTGGCTTTCTCAAATGGTAACATCTTACATATTTATAGTAAAATATCACAAGCAGGAAATTGATATTGGCAGAATACTGTCAAATAGTAAGTGTTCAAACATATTTGTTGAATGAATCAAGTCTACCTTTTTAAAAAATGTTAATATTACATATGACTTGCTCTGCTGCTTAACTTTTAATGTGATCCCACTCACTTTATTGCTACCTTTTTATTTTGAAAAAAGAACATCTTACAAAAAAAATTGAAACAAAAGTACAATGAACACTTATAGATCTTTCACATAAGTTCACTAATAGTTAATATTGCCACCTTGCATTAATGATGACCATTGCATTAACTTACACATGTTTTTATGTGGGGTCTTAAAAGCTTGTGTGCAACCATCTAAGATACTCCGTTGATCCCACTCTGTTGGGAGCCAAGGGAGAATGAAGAAAACCAAAGACATATGGGAAAGATTAATCCAAAAGACTAATGGACCACAACTACCACGACCTCCACCAGACTGAGTCCAGTACAACTAGATGGTGCCCAGCTACCACCAACAACCACTCTGACAGGAAACATAATAGAGGGTCCTGAACAGAGCTGGAGAAAAATGTATAGCAAAATTCTAACTCACAAAAAAAGACCAGACTTACTGGTCTGACAGAGATTGGAGAAACCCTGAGAGTATGGTCCCTGGACACCCTTTTAACTCAGTACTGAAGTCACTCCTGAGGTTCACCCTTCATCCAAAGATTAGATAGGCCCATAAAACAAAACGAGACTAAATGGGCACACCAGCCCATGGGCAGGAGGGTGCAGGAAAGCTGGTAATGGGGAACCCAAGATAGAGAATGGGAGTGTTGACATGTTGTGGGGTTGGCAAACAATGTCACAAAACAATTTATGTATTAATTGTTTAATGAGAAACTAATTTGCTCTGTAAACCTTCATCTGTAATACAACAACAACAACAAAAAAGACGTAGAAAGAGGGAAATAATAAAGACAAGGAAATAATAAAACAGAAAACAAAGAAAAACAAACAATAAAGGTTGCACATGTTGTTAATCATTCCATACTAGTCATTATTACTAATGTTTAAAAGTCAGCAAGTTTTTAGATTTACTGACAATTTGTTTCCTCACCATTGCTTTTTAAAATTGAGATATAATTCACATAGCATAATATGCACTTTTTTATGTGCGTAATTCACTGATTTTCAGTATATTCACAGTTGCACAACCATCACCACTATCTAATTCTATAGTATTTTCATCGTCCCAGAACAGAAAATCTGTATCCATTAGCAGTCACTCCCCATTCAACCCTTCTCCCAATCCCTGATAAATACTAATCTACTTTCTGTCTCTATGGATTTGCCTATTCTGGACATTTCATATAAGTGAAATCATATAATATGTGCCCTCTTTTGTCTGGCTTCTTGCACTTAGCATAATGTTTTCAAGGCTCATCCACGTTGTAGGATATAGCAGTACTTTGTTCCTTTCTGTAGCTGAATAATATTTCAATGTATGTACCAGTTGATGTATATTTGGTTTCTTTGCATGTTTTGACTATTATGAATAAAACTACTATGAACATTTATGTACAAGATTTGTGTTAACATGATTTCAATTCTCTTGGGTATATATCTAGGAGTAGAATTTACTGGGGCATATGATAACTCTATGATTACCATTTGGAGAAACTCTTTTCAAACTGATTTCCAAAGTGGCTGCACCACTTTACATCCTCACTCATAACGTATGAAGATTTCAACATTTCCCATCCTCATCAACACGTGTTATTGTCGGGTTTGTTTTTGTTTTTGTTTTTAATTATAACTATCCTAGTGGGTGTGAGGAAGCCCTGGTTGTGTAGTGGTTAAGAGTTCCACCACTAACCAAAAGGTCGGCAGTTCAAATCCACCAGGCACTCCTTGGAAACCCTGTGGGGCAGTTCTAGTCTGTCTTATAGGGTCACTGTGAGTCGGAATCTATCCGCCGGCAAAGGGTTTGGTTTTGGTTGGTTAGTGGATGTGAAGCGGTATCTTATTGTTGTTTTGATTTGCATTTTACCTAGTGATTAACGATGTTTGCGCATCTTTTCATGTATGCACTGTCCATTTGCATATCTTCTTTGGATAAATGTCTATTGCCTATTTTTTAATTTTTTCTATTTGTGTTTTTGTTGTTGAGCTGTAAGAGTTCTTTATATGTTCTGTAAATTAGGTCTTTATCAGATACATGGTTTATAAATATTTTCTCTCATTCTGTAGGTTGTCTTGATAAAGTCCTCTGATTCACTATATATATATATCTATACATATATATATCACATACAAATATATGTTTATATATATTTATTTAATTTTTTGGTGAATCTCAATTTATCTGTTTTTTTTCATTTGTTACACATGCTTTTGGTGTCATAGTTAAGAATCTATTTCTGAATCCAAGTTCAGGAAGATTCATTTTATCTAAAAGTGTTATAATTTTTTGCTCTTACATTTTGATCCATTTTGAGTTAATTTTTATATATGGTATGAGGTAGGGAGCCTACTTCATTCTTTTGCATGTGCATATGCAGTTGTTCCAGCAACATTTGTTAAAGAGACTATTCTTTCCCCATTGAATGGTCTTGGCACCCTTGCTGAAAATCAATTGACCATAGATATATGGGTTTATTTCTGTATTCTCAGTTGTGTTCCATTGATCTGTATGTTTATCCTGTGCCTGTACCACACTGTCTTGACTATTGTAACTTTGTAGTAAATTTTTAAATCAGGAACTTTGAGTCCACTCACTTTTATTCCATCTTACTTGGTGGTCAGTCTTCTGTGTGTTGCATACTTATTGGTAATCTTCTAAGCTCAGTCTTAGATGATCTGAAAGGGATATCAATGTCTATTACATGGTTTCTGCTTAACTTAGAAATTCTTTGGGAATGAGAAAAATCATGAATATGGATAAATAAATAAACATATAAGACTTTATTTCCAAGAGTACTTTTTATTTTGACTCAATAAGTTAATAACAAAAAACAAATTTACTAAGACTTGAGGTGAATTGTAAATCTATGAGATCAGTGTGTGGAAGCAATTTCTTATCTAGTGTGTGAGTCTAGTCTGCTACCCAGCACTCTGTTGAAATGCGACTTTGCTCTTCTCTAGTCATTGTGATTTACAATATTTTGACATAGATATCTTTCCTGGTAATGTGTATCTTCCCTTGCCATATACACTTCTTTGTCATGGGCACCATTTCCTTATTATATCTATGTCCATATCTATGTTTAAATCTACATCCACATATCTCTATTTATATCTCTCTGTATCTTTTTGGTCATATCTATATCTATATATCTCTGTGTATATATCTCTATATCTTCAAAGGAGGAACTGTCTGCATCTTGTTTTTGTGTTTGTTTTGTTTTCCTTTTCTTTCTCCATTATTTCTTAAAACCTCTCCAATCAGGCTCCATCACTTGTACTTGCCCTGGCCCATGCTTGTCAAGGTCACCAACAACCACTGTATTCCTGAATCCAATGATGACTCTCTGTCCTTCTCTTGCTATTGGTGGCTTGGACACAGTTCATCACTTTCTTCTTGAAACCTTCTTCCCTGGGATTCCAGGACTCCACATGTTCCTTGTTTCTTCCAATTCATGGGCTACTTCTTTTCAGTTTGTTTGTTCAGTCCTCCTCGTCTCCATGGTCTTTTAATTCTGGAGGGCTCTTAGCATAAGGGACTGTTTTTTAGATTTATGCCCACTTTCTTAGTAATCTTATCCAGGGTCAGGCCTTATGTATCAGCTTTATGCTGTTGACAGCCAAATTTATATTTTTAGCTCAAAACTCCCCTCCTAAATGCCTATCTTATATATTCTTATATATATCTATATCTTATCTATATCTGTATCTGTATTTGTATCTGTATCTATATCACTATGTATATACATTTTTTCTTTTTTGGTCATGTGTACCTCTTTTATGGGGAAAGTATGATAGAATGTTATTTGCAAATTGAAGTATTCATGAAAGTCTTGAGCCACATTCTACTTAAATATTTGTTGACAAATCCAAGGAGAAACGCTATGATAGAGAAAACAATGATTAATGTAACAGTAGGAAAGACACTAGGGAGAAGGCAAGACTGAACTTTTGATAGAAAAACATACCTTCGAAGGTATGTGTCTAATGACAGTGCTTTTTGTGGAAAGTCATGTAAATGAAAAATAAACACACAAATAATTTTTGTGACTATGTATATAGCTCATAGGGCATTTCCCAAAAATACAGTTTCAAAATTAAGAGCAATAGTTGGTGTTTTCAAGTGAAAATATTAAGGAAATAAGTCAATTTAAAACATAATCATCACATAAAAGAATGGGTTTCAGCATGAAACCTCCCAGGTTTTAATGAAACCAACCAAATAGCTCAAACAGGTTTTAATAATGTATGTTATCAAAGGATCTTTGGCAAGGATTAGATGAGAAACCTAGAGTTGTATGCAGAAATAAAGGAATTGATATTCTTTGAACTTTTGGAGAAAAGGTATTAAATGTCTTAAAAACAAGCTATTATTTATCTCTGTAAGAAGGCAAGAGAAATACAATGCCAATACTCATTTAGCACTAGTGACTTTAAGCCATCCTCTGCTGTAAAGGTTAAGAAAAGCAAAGAAGGTTGTTGTCTAGATCACTGGTTGATAAAACTGGCCAAGCAGTTTGGGAAGCTTTTAAGCATGTGGACTCCAGACTCTACTCCAGCCTTGGTAAAGCATATGCTTCCCTCTGGAATGAGAGAGCAGCCAAGTGTGTGTGTGTGTGTGTGTGTGTGTGTGTGTGTGTGTGTGAGAGAGAGAGAGAGAGAGAGATCTGGATTGCTCAGATGTCAGCTTCTTAGGAGAAAAGTTTGGAGAACAGCCAAGTGAATGGGAATTTTGAAGTATATTTAAGTGACTCTATAGTATTTGCCTCATTAAGGGCCCTCAAAGCCTAATTCATTTTAGTGTCAAGCACGAACTTAAAATAGGTGTAGAGATTCCTGGGAAGAATTTTACAAGGGGGAAATGCTGGGTCACTAGAATTAGTGGGTTCCTGTGAGAAAGGAGAGCTGAGACAAGAGAAAACCATGGCGGGAAAGGAAGTGGTAGTTCTACCCAAATACACCTTGGTCTGCACTTTCCCAGCCCTGTTTAAGACAGATGCTGGGAAATTGAACCAAGTTTTGCAGCACGCTGGTGGATGTGTTTGTCAGTCATGGCCTCTCTCCTGAGCATCTGGCATAGCCCTTAGTTCTCCACCTGCAGCTCTAGCCTGGTGGATGCCAGCCAGGGTTACCAGCATCCTGGCAGCTACAAAACCCAACTCTACAATATACCAGACAGGCTGGCAGATGAACCTCATTTATGGTATTTTAGAGAACTAATCTCGTCTCAATTCTCAATTTATTTTCCCTGCTGACTGTGAGGTATGACAATGCCTTTTCTGTTTTTTAAATGCCGTGCTACAATATCTCTAATCTTTAAACTGTTATGGATAGCAGTGAACTTTGCCATTTGCAATTTAAGAGAACTAATTAATAATATGAAAATGAACCCAGTGAAAACCAACTGAGTTTAAAACTAAAAAATGTTTACGAACTCTGAAAATAATCCTAATGTGGATCATTATACTTAGTTGGCAAAGGTTGAGTTTCCAAAATGCAAGAATAGTCAAGTTGTGATATGTGACCCACTAATCTCTGCAAACTAATGGCTATAATTCAAGGAGCATAAACAGAGTTGCTGGAGACATTGTTGTTTCAGTGGTAGAAGTCTTGCCTTCTATGCAGGAGACCAGAATTCAATTACTGGCCAGTGCAACTTATGTGCAGCCACTACCTGTCTGTCCGTGGAAACTTGCACGTGACTATGACGCTGAACAGCTTTCAGTGGAGACAAACTAGGAAGGAAAGCCTGGTGATCTACTTCTGAAAGTCAGCCAGTGAAAACCCTATGGATCACATCAATCTGATCCCTAACCAGTCATGGGGATGGCACAGGACAGAGCAGTGTTTTGTTTCATTGTGCATGGGGTCACTATGAGTCGGGTCCTGACTCAGAGGCAACTAACAGCAACAGAGTTGACCAAAATAATGTCCACTAAACTAATGCCTATTTAAAAAATATATAATTGATTTAGATAAAAGAAATATTCTTTTCTTTACATGTGAATCTTCTAATTCTTTGCCTTGAAAATTCAGTGTATCAAATAATCAAAGCCCCTTTTTAACACTTTTCCAATATATTAGTATGAGTTTATTATTACATTGTTCATGATGGCTGTGAGTGAAGCACGACCCAAGCCTGGAATGAAAACAAGCGTAGGAATGCACAGTGCACTGGACAAGCGTAGGTGTCAGAGCCTGGGGGCTGACTCAGGCTGCCAGCGGTGCTCCTCCAAATTACATTGCATTTCCTCTTCTATTAAAATGAATCTCTCTTAGAACAACACACTGCATTTCTTTTTTTTTTTATTGTTGTAGTTTAAGTGAACTTTACGTTTCAACTTAGCATCCCATACAAAAATTTATACATACATTGTTATGTGACCCTGATTGCTCTCCCCATACTGTGACAGCATACTCCTTTCCACCCCTGATTCCCCATGTCCATTCAACCAGCTCCTAACTCTCTGCCTTCCCATCTCGCCTCTGGACAGAAGCTGCCCTTTTAGTCTCTTGTATCTACTTGAGCGAAGAGGCACACTCCTCAAGAGTATCACTTTATGTCCCACAGTCCAGTCCAATCCCTGTCTGAAGAGTTGGCTTTGGAAAATTGTTTTAGTTCTGGGCTGATAGAGAATCCAAGCGCCATGCTTTCCAGGATTCCTCCAGTCTCAGTCAGACGATGAAGTCTGGTCTTCTTACTAGAAGTTGATTTCTGCATCCCACCTTTCTCCTGCTCCATCCAGGACTCTCTGTTGTGTTCTCTGTCAGGGAAGTCATTAGTGGTAGCCAGGCACCATCTAGTTCTTCTGGTCTCAGCGTGATGAAGTCTCTGGTTTATGTGTCCCTTTAGGTCTCTTGGGCTAGCACTTTCCTTGGGTTTTTGGTGTTCTTCACTCTCCTTCACTCCAGATGGTTGGGACCAACTGATGCATCTTAGATGGCCGCTTGCAAGCTTTTAAGACCCCAGGCACTACTCCCCAAAGTAGGATGCAGGACATTTTCTTAATAAGCTTTATTATGCCAATTGACCTAGATGTCCCCTGAAAGCATGGTCCCCAGACTCCTACCTTGCTACCCTGTCCCTCAAAGTGTTTGATTGTATTCAGAAAACTTCTTAGCTTTGGTTTAGTCCAGTTGTGCTGAATTCCCCTGTAGTGTGTGCTGTCCTTCCCTTCACCTAAGATAATTCTTACCTACTATCTAGTTAGTAAATAACTCTCACCCTCCCTTCCCACCCTCGTATCCATCAAAGAATGTTTTCTTCTGTGTTTAACCCTTTTCTTGAGTTCTTATAATATTGGTCTTATACACTACTTGTCCTTCTGTGACTGACTAAATTCACTCAGCATAATGCCCTCCAGATTCCTCCATGTTATAAGATATTTCACGGTTTCAATGTTGTTCTTTATTGTTGCATAGTATTCCATTGTGTGATATACCACAATTTTTTTTAACCATTCATCTGTTGATAGGCACCTGGATTGTTTCCAACTTTTTGCTATTGTGAACAGTGCTGCAATGAACATGGGTGTGCATATATCTATTTGTGTGATGGCCCGTATTTCTCTAGGATATATTCCAAGGAGCGGGATTGCTGGATCGTGTGGTACTTCTATTTCTAGCTTTTTGAGGAAGCACCAAATCGATTTCCAAAGTGTTTGTACCATTTGACACTCCCACCAACAGTGTATAAGTGTTCCAGTCTCTCCACAACCTCTCCAGCATTTATTATTTTGTGTTTTTTGGATTAAGGCTAGCCTTTTTGGGGTGAGATGATATCTCATTGTAGTTTTAATCTGCATTTCTCTAATGGCTAATGATCGTGAGCATTTCTTCATGTGTCTGTTAGCCGCCTGAATATCTTCTTTGGTGAAGTGCCTGTTCATATACTTGGCCCATTTTTTAATTGAGTTATTTGTCTTTTTGTAGTTGAGGTTTTGCAGTACCTTGTAGATTTTAGAGATTAGACACTGATCGGATTTGTCATAGCCAAAAATTTTTTCCCAGTCTGTAGATCGTCTTTTGTGTCTTTTGGTGAAGTCTTTTGATGAGCATAAGTGTTTGATTTTTAGGAGCTCCCATTTATCTAGTCTCTCTTCTGGTGCTTGTACATTGTTACTTATGGTTCATATTGTGTTTATGACATGTATTAGGCTACAGGTGTTGTCCCTATTTTTTCTTCCACGATCTTTATTGTTTTCGATTTTATGTTTAAAGTCTTTGATCCATTTTGAGTTTTTGTGCATGGTAAGAGGTATGGGTCTTGTTTCATTTTTTTGCACATGGATATACAGTTATGCCAGCACCATTTTTTAAAGAGACTGTCTTTTCCCCAATTAACGGTTTTGGGAGCTTTGTCAAATATCAGATGCTCATAGATGGATGAATTTATGTCTGGATTATCAATTCTGTTCCATTGGTCTATGTATCTGTTGTTGTACCAGTACCAAGCTGTTTTGAATACCTTGGTGGTATAATAGGTTCTAAAATCCGGTACTGTGAGGCCTTCCACTTTGTTCTTCTTCTAAAGTAATGCTTTACTTATTCGAGGACTCTTCCCTTTCCATATGAAGTGGTTATTTGTTTCTCCATCTCATTAAAAAATGCTGGTAGAATTTGGATTGGGATTGACTTGTATCTGTAGATCACTGTGGGTAGTATTGACATTTTCACAAAGTTGAGTCTACCTATCCAACAGTAAGGTAGGTTTTTCCACTTATGCAGTTCTCTTTTGGTTTCTTGCAGTAGTCTCTTGTAGTTTTTTGTGTGTAGATCTTTTACGTCTGTGGTAAGATTTATTCCTAAGTATTTTATTTTCTTGGGGGCTATTGTAAATGGTATTGATTTGGTGATTTCCTCTTCAAGGTTATCTTTGTTGGTGTACAGGAATCCAACTGATTTTTGTATGTTTATCTTGTATCCTGAAACCTTGCTGAAATGTTCTATTAGTTCCAGTAGTTTTCTTGTAGATTCTTTGGGGTTTTCAGTGTATAAGCTCTTATCATCTGCAAATAGAAATACTTTGACTTCTTCCCTACCAATCTGGATGCCCTTTATTTCTTTTTCTAGCCTAATTGCTCTGGCTAGTACCTTCAGCACAATGTGGAGTAAGAGTGGTGATAAAAGGCATACTTGTCTGGTTCCTATTCTCAAGGGGAATGCTTTCAAAGTCTCTCCATTTAGGATAATATTGGCTGGTGGCTTTGTATAAATGCCCTTAATTATATTGAGGAGTTTCCCTTCTATTCCTATTTTTTTGAGAGTTTTTATCAGGAATAGGTGTTGGACTTGTCAAATGCCTTTTCTGCATCAATTGACAAGATCATGTGGTTTTGTGTTTTGTTTCATTTATGTGATGGATTATATTCGTTGGTTTTCTAATGTTGAACTATCCCTGCATACCTGGTGTAAATCTCATTTATCGTGGTGAATTATTTTTTTGATATGTTGCTGAATTCCATTAGCTAGAATTTTGTTGAGGATTTTTGCATCAATGTTCATGAGGGATATTGGT
>NW_004444105.1:704947-707441 GCF_000243295.1 Trichechus manatus latirostris
GATATCACCCATCTCATTTCTTATACAGGTTATCTGCTTCCTCTCCTGGTTTTCTTTTGTCAGTTTGGTCAATGGTTTCTCAAATTTGTTGATCTTTTCAAAGAACCACCTTTTGGTCTTGTTAACTCTTTCAATACTTTTTTTTAATTCTTAATTTCATTTAATTCTGCTCTAATGCTTATGATTTCCTTCCTTCTGGCGCCTGTGGGCTTCTTTTGCTGCTCTCTTTCTACTTGTTCCAGTTGTAGGGTTAATGTTTTGATTATGGCCCTTTTTTCTTTTTTTGGATGTATGCATTTATTGCTATAAATTGACCTCTGAGCACTGCTTTTGCTGTGTCCCAATGGTTCTAATAGGATGTGTTTTCATTCTCGTTTGATTCTATGAATTTCTTTATTCCATCCTTAATTTCTTGTATAACCCAGTAATTTTTGAGCAAGGTGTTGTTCAGTTTCCATGTGTCTGATTTTTTTTCCTTGCTTTTTCTTTTGTTGAATTCTAATTTATGACTTTATGGTCAGTAAAGATCTTTGTAGTCTTCCGGGCAACACGCCATCTGTCCGCAGAAAAGATCAGAAAAACTAAGTCAAACAGAGTCACATGTCAATCCCGAAACCCTAAGCATCAAATGAAAAGATAAAGAACTCAGTCAAACACTGAATGGAATAAGAAACTGACCATGAACAAAGCCCCAGGAGAGATACATGCAGATGTCCCGTATCAGCTACCACAGCACGGATCCACCATCTTGGACTTATTGGAGATCAGTGAACACGAGGTACAAGAAAGCAGCTTCACGGAGCTTCCAGCAGGAGACAGAACAACCGGTAACCCATGGTATAGGCTTTCCCACCCCCTCCCTTCTTCACCCCTGCTTAGCCTCCTCTGCTTCCTGCAGCCACAGTCTATTGGCCGGGAAACATGAGCTTCCCCCCAGTGCCACTTGGATTCCACCTGCCTGCAGTGGCCAGCTCCCTGAGTGCCATTTGTTGGCTGCTGGTGTTGCTTGTTTCCGCTTCTTTAGATTTCTTCCTTACCCCTCACCACTTCCCCCTCCTTTCTCTCAAATACCTGGCTCCATGTGCCATCTTTGCTTCTTCCTGAGAGGCTGCATAACACCACTCGACTGAAACTGCTTCCTGCCTGAGCTGCCACACTGGTGGGACAACTGGGGCTTTTTTGTTTGTCTGTTTGCTCTGATTTGTTCTGTTTTGATTTGTTTGTTTTCTTTTCTTTTCTCGGCTTGGGAGCCCCTTCTAGCTTGGCAGTACCACGTGGCTTGGAAGCTAGTCCCTTACTCTGTGCAGACTTATAGGGACACGCATTTCTTTTTTCCTTTTTTTTTTTTTTTCTTTTTGGTTTGTTTTTCATTTCTTTTAGTTTTCTTGTCTCTCTTATTCCCTTTTTGTTTTTCTTCATTTCCAGTTTCTCAATTTATTCGTTTTTTTCTTTTACCCTTTTTCCTTTTTATCATTTTTCTTTTTCCCCATTTCTCAGTATCTTATCTCTCCACTCCAACAGCAAGCTTGCTTAGCACTCTTTTTTGCCTATGTGTGTGTTTTTGGTTCCTGTTCCTCTCTCCTCCCTCTCATCTTTCCAATACCCATCTTAGCTCCACACATCACAATCTACCCCCTCCTTCCTGCCTATCTGCACCGTGCGCTGAACATCACCCTCCCAAGCAGCACAGGCATGGTCTACTGGAATGTGCTCTGCACTGATTCCAAGTCCGCACTCTCAGCCCTGGTACATGCCACAAAAAACCTATCCCAGTAACTTCACTTCAGCTGGACCTGCCCTGCTGTAGCATACCTGAGAGACTTACCCTGCTCATTGGAGAAGGAGGTGAAAAGTATTGTGCCCACAGATGAGCAAAGAACAAAGAGTGCACAACCCACCTGTTCAGACATAACCAAATTAAAAAAAAAGCAGGATGAAACAAACAAATCTACAATCAATAAACGAGGAATATAACCACTGAATGCCTCGAACACAGCAGACAATTTCAAAACATTTACAAAAACAGAACAGGATGGTTCCAAGAGGTGTACAAAATAAAACACCAGATGATCTTCCAGTAGAAGAAAAAGCACTCAACCTAACTGATAAGGAATTCAAAACTCTAATATTCAGAATTATCCAAAAGTTAAAGTAAAAAGCAGAAAAAATAAGGAAAAAATAGACAAATTAGTGGAAAAGGCAGACAAAATCATGGAAAATACACACAAAAAATGGAAGAATTCAAGAAAATAATACAGGAACAAAATGCTAAAATAAATTCAAAACTAGAAATCATACAGAAACAACAATTAGAAATCCAAAAGATAAACAACAAGATTTCAGAAATGGACAGTGTCATAGAAAGGCTGAGGAGCAGGTTTGAAACGATGGAAGATAGGATCGGCAAAATTGAAGACAAATACTTGGAAACAACTCTGTTTGAGGAAAAATCAGAAAAAAGAACAAAGAAAAATGAAGAGACCCTGAGAATTAT
>NW_004444105.1:709783-716126 GCF_000243295.1 Trichechus manatus latirostris
TGTAATTGATGTCACTGAATTGTACATGTAGAAACTTTCAAAATGGTGTAACTTTGGTTATGTATATTTTCACCAAAAAAAGGTCCTCAAGGTCAAGAACGGAGAGTGTTGACATGTCGTGGGGTTGTTAACCAATGTCATAAAACAATATGTGTACTGACTGATGAGAAACTGTTCTGTAAACTGTCATCTAAAGTACAATAAAAATTTTTTTTAAAAAAAGATGCTTTCTAGTATTTCGATGCTTTGGATTTTGTTAAGGCTTACTTTATGGCTTAATATGTGGTCTCTTCTGGAGAATATTCCATGTGTGTTGGAAAAGAAAGTATACTTGGCTGCTGTTGGTTGGAGTATTCAGTACATGTCTATGAGATCGAGTTTGTTGATTGTAGCATTTAGCTCTTCTGTGTCTTTGTTGAGCTTCTTTCTGGATGTTCTGTCCTTCACTGAAAGTGATGTGTTGAAGTCTCCTACTACTATTCTGGAGCTGTCTCTCTTTTCAGTGCTGTTAGAGTTTGTTTTATGTATTTTGCAGCCCTGTCATTGGGTGGGTAAATATTTATTATAGTTATGTCCTCCTGGTGTATTGACCCTTTTATCATTATATAGTGTCCTTCCTTATTCTTTGTGGTGGATTTTACTTTAAAGTCTATTTTGTCAGAGATTACTATTGCCACTCCTCCTTTTTTGGGGTGTTGTTTGCTTGATATATTTTTTTCCATCCTTTGAGTTTTAGTTTGCTTGTGTCTTTAAGTCTAATGTGTGTCTCTTTTAGGCAGCATATAGATGGAATGTATTTTTTTAATCCATTCTGCAACTCTCTGTCTCTTTATTGATGGATTTAGTCAATTTACTTTCAGCATAATCATCTGTAGGTATGAGTTTAGTGCTGTTATCCTGGTGTCTTTTTTGGTGTGTTGATCAGTTTCTTTGTTCCAAGTAATTTTCTATGCTGAGTTGTTTTTCTTTATGTAATTTTTTTTCATTTTTGTTGATTTTGTGTTTGCTGAGTTTTCATATTTCTCTAGTTTTTTATTTTGACTTGTAGGATTGTTAGTTTCCTTTGTGGTTACCTTAATATTTACCCCTATTTTTCTAAGTTTATACCAGTCTTTTTTTTCTTTATAGCACCTTGACTTCCTCTCCATATGAAAAATCTATGTTTACATTTTTTAAGTCCCTCTTGTTTGTTTTAATGTTGTCATCTTTTACATATTGACATCTGTTTCCCTATTTTTAGTGTTTTAGCATTGATTTAATTTTGTGTCTTTCCTATCTGGGTTGATATCTGGTTGCTCTGTCCTGTGTTCTAGTCTTGGATTGTTATTTGATGTTTCTGATTTTCTACCCAGAGGACTCCCTTTAGTATTTCTTGTAATTTTGGTTTGGTTTCTGCAAATTCCCTAAACTTCTGTTTATCTGGAAAGGCCCTAATTTCGCCATCATATTTGAGAAACAGTTTTGCTGGATATATAATTCATGGTTGGCAGTTTTTTCCTTCAAAGCTTTGTGTATGTCATCCCATTGCCTTCTTCCTGCATGGTTTCTGCTGAGTAGTCTGTTCTTATTCTTATCGACTCTCCTTTGTAGATGACTTTTTGTTTATCCTTAGCTGCTCTTAAAATTCTCTATCTTTGTTTTTGGCAAGTATGACTATAATATGTCTTGGTGACTTTCGTTTGGGATCTCACTTATGTGCAGTTCGATGAGCATCTTGGAGTGATATCTTGTGATCTTTCAGGATATCAGGGAAGTTTTATGCCAACAAATCTTCAACAATTCTCTTTGTATTTTCTGTTCCTCCCTCCCCCCGTTCTGGGTCTCCAATCAGTCATAGGTTATTCCTCTTGATATAGTCCCACATAATTCTTAGGGTTTCTTTGTTTTTTTTAAATCTTTTGATCTGATTTTTTCTCAAATAAGTTGGTGTCAAGTGCTTTGTCTTCAATCTCACTAATTCTGACTTCCATTGCCTCAATTCTGCTCCTATGACTTTCTATTGAGTTGTCTATTCTGAAATTTTATTGTTAGTCTTCTGGATTTCTGATTGCTATCTCTCTATGGATTCTTGCAGCCTGTTAAATTTGTCATTATGCTCTTCTCTAATCTTTTGAATTTCCTCTATTGCATATTCTGTGTTTTGCTTAATTTCCTTCCTAATTTCATGAAGAGTTGTGTATATTCATCTTTTCTATTCTGCCTCTGGTAATTCCATGAAATTTTCCTCCTCTGGAAAATTTCTAGATTCTTTATTTTGGTGGCTTCTTGAAGCCATCATGGATTGCCTCTTTACGTAATTTGATATTGACTGTTGTCTCGGAGCCATCAATAAGTTATTTATTTTTTATTGTTGTGGTTTAAAAGAAGTTTACGTTTCAAGTTAGTCTCCCATACAAAATTTTATACATACATTGTTATGTGACCCTAACTGCTCACCCCATTCTGTGACAGCACACCCCTCCTTTCTGTCCCTGATCCCTCATGTATGTTCAACCAGCTACTAACCCTCTCTACCTTCCCATCTCACCTCTGGACATAAGCTGCCCTGTTGGTATCTTGTATCTGCTTGAGCTAAGATGCACACTCCTCATGAGTATCATTTTATGTCCCACAGTCCAGACCAACCCCTGTCTGAAGACTTGGCCTCGGAAATTGTTTTAGTTCTGGGCTGATAGAGAATCCAGGGGCCATGCTTTCAGGGGCACCTCCAGTTTCAGTCAGACCATGAAGTCTGGTCTTCTTGCTAGAATTTGAGTTCTGCATCCCATCTTTCTCCTGCTCCATCAGGGACTCTGTTGTTTTCCCTGTCAGAGCAGTCATTGGGGGTAGCCAGGCACCATCTAGTTCTTCTGGTCTCAGGCTGATGACGTCTCTGGTTTATGTGGCCCTTTCTGTTTCTAGGGCTAATACTTCCCTTGTGTCTTTGATGTTCTTCATTCTCCTTTACTCCAGGTGGTTGGGACCAATAGATACATCTTAGATGGCCACTTGCAAGCTTTTAAGACCCAGATGGCACTCACCAAAATAGGATGCAGAACATTTTCTTAATAGTCTCTATTATGCCAATTGACCTAGATGTCTCCTGAAAGCATGGTCCCCAGACCGCTACCCATGATACTCTGTCTCTCAAACTATTTTCTTGTATTCAGGAAACTTCTTAGCTTTGGTTTAGTCCAGTTGTGCTGACATCCCCTGTAGTGTGTGCAGTCCTTCCCTTCACCTAAGATGATTCTTATCTACTATCTAGTTAGTAAATAACACTCACCCTCCCTTCCCACCCTCGTAACCATCAAAGAATGTTTTCTTCTGTGTTTAACCCTTTTCTTGCGTTCTTATAATAGTGATTTTATACAGTATTTGTCCTTCTGTGACTGACTAAATTCAATCAACATAATAAGTTCCAGTTTCCACCATGTTGTACCATGTTTCACGGCTTCATTGTTGTTCTTTATCATTGGGCAGTATTCCATTGTGTGGCTATACTACAATTTTTTTATCCATTCATCTGTTGATGGGCAGGTATGATGTTTCCATCTTTTTGCTATTGTGAACAGTGGTGCAATGAGCATGGGTGTGCATATATGTATTCTTGTGACAGCTTTTATTTCTCTGGAATATATTCCAAGGAGTGAGATAGCTGGATTCTGTGGCACTTCTATTTCTAGCTTTTTTAGGAAGTGCCAAATCGATTTCCAAAGTGGATGTACCATTTTACATTCCCACCAACAGTGTATAAGTGTTCCAATCTCTCCACAACCTCTCCAGCATTTATTATTTTGTGTTTTTTGGATTAAGGCTAGCCTTTTTGGGGTGAAATTATATCTCATTGTAGTTTTAATCTGCATTTCTCTAATGGCTAATGATTGTGAGCATTTCTTCATGTGTCTGTTAGCTGCCTGAATATCTTCTTCGGCAAAGTGCCTGTTCATATACTTGGCCCATTTTTTAATTGAGTTATTTGTCTTTTTGTTGTTGAGGTTTTGCAGTATCTTGTAGATTTTAGAGATTAGACGCTGATCAGATTTGTCATAGCCAAAAATTTTTTCCCAGTCTGTAGATTGTCTTTTTACTCTTTTGTTGACGTATTTTGATGAGCATAAGTGTTTGAGTTTTAGGTGCTCCCATTTATCTAGTCTTTCTTCTGATGCTTGTGCATTGTTAGTTATGGTTCGTATTGTGTTTATGCAATATATTAGGGCTCTTAGAGTTGTCTCTATTTTTTTTCCATGATCTTTACCATTTTCAATTTTATAATAAAGTCTTTGATCTATTTTGAGTTAGCTTTTGTGCACGGTGTGAGGTATGGGTCTTGTTTCAGTTTTTTGCAGATAGATATCCAGTTATGCCAGTACCATTTGTTAAAGAGACTGTCTTTTCCTCAATTAACGGACTTTGTGCTTTTGTCAAAAATCAACTGCTGATAGGTGGATGAGTTTATATATGGATTTTCAACTCTGTTCCATCGGTCTATGTATCTGTTGTTGTACCAGTATCAGGCTGTTTTGACTACTGTGGCAATATAATAGGTTCTAAAATCGGGGCCTCTTCCCTGTCCATATGAAGTTGGTGATTTGTTTCTCCATCTCATTAAAAAATGCTGGTGGAATTTGGATTGTTATTGCATTGTATCCGTAGATTGCTTTGTGTAAAATTGAAATTTTCACTATCTTGAATCTACTTATCCATGAGCAAGGTATGTTTTTCCACTTATGAAAGTCTCTTTTAGTTTCTTGCAGTAGTGTCTTCTAGTTTTCTGTGTATAGATCTTTTACGTCTCTGGTTAGATTTATTCCTACGTATTTTATCCTCTTGGGGGCTATAGTAAATGGTATTGATTTGGTAATTTCCACTTCGAGGTTCTCTTTTTTGGTGTACAGGAATCCAACTTATTTTTGTATGTTTATCTTGTATCCTGAAACTTTGCTGAAATCTTCTATTAGTTCCAGTAGTTTTCTTGTGGATTGTTTAGGGTTTTCTGTGTATAAGCTCTTATCGTCTGCAAGTAGAGATACTTTGACTTCTTCCTTAAAAATTTGGATGCCCTTTATTTCTTTTTCTACCCTAATTGCTCTGGCTAGTACCTTCAGCATAATGTTAAATAAGAGTGGTGATAGAGGGCATCCTTGTCTGGTTCCTGTTCTCAAGTGGAATGCTTTCAAAGTCTCTCCATTTAGGATGATGTTGTCTGGTGGCTTTGTATAAATGCCCTTATCTAGAGGAATTTCCCTTCTATTCCTATTTTATTGAGAGTTTGTATTATGAATGTGTGTTGGACTTTGTCAAATGCCTTTTCTGCATCGATTGATAAGATCATGTGGTTCTTGTCCTTTGTTTTATTAATGTGATGAATTACATTGATTGTTTTTCTAATGTTGAACCATCCCTACATACCTGGTAAAAATCCCACTTGATCGTGGTGAAGTTTTGTTGTTTTTTTGATTGTTGCTGAATTCTATTGGCTAGAATTTTGTTGAGGATTTTTGCGTCAATGTTCATGAGGGTTATTAGTCTCTAAGTTTCTTTTTTTGTGGTTTCTTTACCTGGTTTTTGTGTCAGGGTTATGCTGGCTTCATAGAATGAGATTAAGTGTATTCCATCCTTTCTATGCTCTGAAACACCTTTAGTAGAAGTGGTGTTATCTCTTCTCTGAAAGTTTGGTAGAATTCTCCAGTGAAACCATCCGGGCCAGGGCTTTTTTTTTTGTTGGGAGTTTTTTAATTACCTTTTCAAACTCTTCTTTTTATTATGGGTTTATTTAGTTGTTCTACTTCTGTTTGTGTTAATTTAGGTAGGTAGTGAGTTTCTAGAAATTTGTCCACTTCCTCTAGGTTTTCAATTTTTTTAGAGTACAATTTTTCATAGTAATCTGTTGTGATTCTTTTAATTTCAGTTTGGTCTGTTGTGATATCACACATCTCATTTCTTATATGGGTTATCTGCTTCCTCTCTTGTTTTTCTCTTGTCAGTTTGGCCAATGGTTTATCAAATTTGTTGATCTTTTCAAAGAATCATCTTTTGGACTTATTAACTCTTTCATTTGTTTTTCTGTTCTCTATTTCATTTAATTCTGCTCTAATTCTTATTATTTCTTTCTTTCTGGCTCTTGGGGGCTCCTTTTCCTGCTCTCGTTCTACTTATTCCAATTGTAGGGTTAATGTTTTGATTATGGTCCTTTCTTCTATTTGTATGTGTGTATTTATTGCTATAAACTGACCTCTGAGCACTCTTTTCCTGTGTCCCAAAGATTCTGGTAGGATTCATTCTCATTTGATTCTATGAAGTTCTTTATTCCATCCTTAATGTCTTCTATCACCCAGTAGTTTTTGAGCAAGGTGTTGTTCAG
>NW_004444105.1:716226-731253 GCF_000243295.1 Trichechus manatus latirostris
TTTATGGCCTAATATGTGGTCTATTCTGAGAATGTTCCATGTGCATTGGAAATGAAAGTATACCTGGCTGCTGTTGGGTAGAGTATTGGGTATATATCTATGAGATCAAGTTGGTTGATTGTAGCATTTATCTCTTTCTTGTCTTTGTTGAGCTTCTTTCTGGATGTTCAGTCCTTCACTGAAAGTGGTGTGTTGAAGTCTCCTGCTAATATTGTGGAGCTGTTTATCTGTCTCTTCAGAGCTATTAGAGTTTGTCTTATGGATTTTGGAACCCTATTGTTGGGTGTGTAAAATATTTATTATAGTTATGTCCTCCTGGTGTATTGACCATTTAATCATTATATAGTGCCCTTTCTTATCCTTTGTGGTGGATTTTAGTTTAAAGTCTATTTTTTTCGAGATTAATATTGCCACTCCTGCTCTTTTTTGAGTGTTGTTTGCTTGATATATTTTTTTCTATGCTTTGAGTTTTAGCCTGTTTGTGTCTTTAAGTCTAAGGTGCTTCTCTTGTAGGCAGCATATAGATGGATCATGCTTTTTTATCTGATCTACCACTCTCCATCTCTTTATTGGGGCATTAAGTCCGTTTATATTTAGCATAATTATTGATAGGTATGCGTTTAGTGCCGTCATCCTGATATCTCTTTTTGTGTGTTGTTCACAGTTTCTTTGTTCTCCTCAATTTTCTGTGCTGAGTCTTTTTTCTTTATCTATTTTTCTTCATCTTTTTCTTTGTTGTAGATTTTGTGTTTGCTCGGTCTTTATGTTTTTCTACTTTTTTATTTTGATTTGTAGGATTGTTAGATTCCTTTGTGGTTACCTTAATATGTACTCTTATTTTTCTATGTTTATAACAATCTTTTATTATTTTATATCACCTTAACTTCCCCTCCATATAAAAAATTAATGTCTCCATTTTTTAAGTCCCTCTTTTTTTAAAAAAAAAATTATCCTTTTTTACATGTTGATATCTGTTTCCCTATTGTCAATGTTTTAGCTTTGATGTATTTTCGGTATCTTTAGCTTTGTCAATATCTGGTTGTTCTGTCCTGTCTTCTAGTCTTGCGTTGTTAGCTTGTGGTATTGTTTATCTAACCGTAGGACTCCCTTTAGCATTTCTTGTAATTTTGGTTTGGTTTTTGCAAATTCTCTGAACTTCTGTTTATCTGGAAATGCCCTAATTTACCATCATATTTGAGAGACAGTTTTGCTGGATATGTAATTCTTGGCTGGCAGTTGTTTTCTTCAAGGCTTTGTATCTGTCATCCCATTGCCTTCTTGCCTGCATGGTTTCTGCTGAGTTGTCCGAGCTTATTCTAATTAACTTTCCTTTGTAGATGACTTTTTTTTTTTTATCCCTAGCTGCTCTTAAAATTCTCTCTTTATCTTTGGTTTTGGTAAGTTTGTTTATAATACATCTTGGTGACTTTCTTTTGGGATCTACCTTATGTGGGATTCGATGAGCATCTTGGATAGATATCTTCTCATCTTTCATGATAGCAGGGAAGTTTTCTGTCAATAAATCTTCAACAATTTTCTCTGTGTTTTCTCTTATCCCCCCCTCTTCTTGTACTCCAATCACTCGTAGGTTACTTCTCTTGATAGAGTCCCACATGACTGTTAGAGTTTCTTCATTCTTTTTAATTCTTTTATCTGATTTTTTTCTCAAAAATTGGTGTCAAGTGCTTTATCTTCAATGTCACTAATTCTAGCTTCTACTGCCTCAATTCTGCTCCTATGACTTTCTATTGAGTTGTCTAATTCTGAAAGTTTATTGTTAATTTTCTGGATTTCTGACTGCTGTCTATGGATTCTTGCAGCCTGTTAAGTTTGTCATTATGTTCTTGAGTAACTTTTTTTAAGTTCTGTTACTACTTTGTCTATATGTTGTTTGGAAGTTTCTGCATTGTGTAGAATTTCCTTTCTAATTTCTAGAAGAGTTGTGTATATTAATCTTTTGTATTCTGTTTCTGGTAATTCCAAGAAGTTCACTTCCTCCAGAGAATTTGTTGATTCTTTATTTTGGGAGCTTGCTGAAGCCATCAAGGACTGCCTCTTTATGTGACTTTATATTGACTGCTGTTTCCAAGCCATCAATAATTTATTATAATTTTATTATCTATTTGTTTAGTGAGACCTAGCTTCTTATTTTGTTTTGATATGCCCAAATAGGTTGCTCATGTGCAGTAGTTTGATTTTTGTCACCTTTGGATCTCTAACGTCCTGTCACCAAGTAGTTAGTTCTGTACCTAAGTATGTGCACACAGGAGTCTGTTAATTTTTCCTATATGTGTTCAGCTCAGGTGTCCAGGCAGTCGGTCACCAAGTGTGTGATGCAGGCTCTCACCTTCAGTCCTAGAGATGCATGGGTAATTGGTGCAGGCACTGGACTCTGACTGTGGTACAGTATCATGCGCTCAGCCAGACAGGGGGCTGATGGCTGCCCCTGAGAGTCTGAAAGGAAAGCATGTCCCTATTCTCTAGGGTGAGTAGGCAGATGAGTTTTGCAGCCTGACTATTGCACCCCACTCTGTTGGCTGTAAAGACTCGAGGGCACCACTTTTTCTTAGACTCCAGTAGCAGGTGGCTAGGCACTTTAGGTAATACCATCAGACCTCAAGCCCCTGCTCCTGATCGATAAAAGTGCCTACTTAAGGGGTAGGGCTGTTTTGAGTGTCACAAATCTGCCAGTTCACAGCTGAAGCAGTTGAAGTTAAACTTCAGATGTTTGCCCCGTTGTACTGTGGTAGTGAGGACTAACGCTGTTGAGATGGGTTCCCACAAGTCTATACAGGGGTGTAAGGCACTCAGAGTCTGCAGGCCCGTGATACCTGTGCGTAGCAAAGGAGTTGTGCCAACCCTGTATTCCTGGCTTAGGAGAACCAGTAGCTTATTTGCTTCCTCTTCGAGGCGAGGAGAATGTGTCAGGGCGCCTTTTGGGATCTACTTCCAGCCCAGCTGACTCCTGGTGCAGAGCACAGAGGGAGGAGGTAAAAGGGAGAGAGGTTTTCCCAAATGGGCTTTATTTATTTATTTTTAAATCCCCGTGAAATGGTGTACGCGTGTACTTATATTAGCCTCTTGGGAGCTGCTTTTCTCTGGTTCGGAGTGTCTAAGCAGAATCTCTGCTGCCGAGACTCTCAATGTGGAAAGTGCTTCCCAAGCACGTGCACAGCACAGCTGTTTGCCTCCTTCACTGCGGACTGGCGTGGCTGTGGTTCTGCAGTTTCACCGCAGCAGCTCTGGTGCTCTTTGCTTCTTCCAAACTGCCCACCTCTCCCCTATCACTCAGATGGATTCTTCAACTTTGCCTTGTTCAGGGCTCCTAGATATTTGCATAGAATCAAATCACTTGTTTTTCCAGGTCTTTGTTATAAGAGGGATATAGGAAGCATGTAACTACTCTGCCATATTGGCCACGCCTCTTCGGATCGTCTGATTTCTTGACTGCTGCTTCCATGGGTGTTGATTTTGGATCCAAGTAAAATGAAATCCGTAACAACTTCAATCATTCCTCCATTTATCAAGATGTTGCTTATTGGTCCAGTTGTGAGGATTTTTGTTTTCTTTATGTTGAGACGTAATCCATACTGAAGGTTGTGGTCTTTAATTCTCATCAGTAAGTGCTTTAAATCCTCTTCAATTTCAGCTATCAAGGTTGTGTCATCTGCATAACACAGGCTGTTAATGAGTCTTCCTCCAATCCTCATGCCATGTTCCTATTCATATACTCCAGCTTCTAGTATTATCTGCTCAGCATACAGTTCGAATAAGTATGGTGAAAAGATAAAACCCTGAAGCACACTTTTCCTGAATTTAAACCACTCAGTATCCCCTTGTTCTGATGGAATGACTGCCTCTTGGTCTATGTACAGGTTCCTCATGAGCACACTTAAGTGTTCTGGAATTCCATTTTTTGCAATGTTATCTATCATTTGTTATGATCCACAGAGTCGAATGCCTTTGCATGGTCAATAAAACACATGTAACCATCTTTCTGGTATTCTCTGCTTTCCACCAAGATCCACCTCACATCAGCAAAGATATCCTTCATTGCACGTCCTCTCCTGAATCCAGATTAAATGTCTGGCAGTTATCTGTTGATGTACTGCTGCAATCACTTTTGCATGATCTTTAGCAAAATTTTACTTGAATGTGATATTAAGGATATTGTTTGCTAATTTCTGAAGTCGGTTGGATCACCTTTCTTGGGAATAGGCACAAATATGGATCATTTTCAGCCAGTTGACCAGGTATCTGTCTACCAAATTTCTTGGCATAGACCAGTGAGTAGTTCCAGCATTGCATCCATTTGTTGAAACTTTTCAGTTGGTGTTCCCATCAGTTCTTGGAGTCTTGTTTTTCAACAATGCATTCAGTGCATCTTGTACTTCTTCCTTCAGTACCATCGGTTTCTGATCATTTGCTACCTCATGAAATGGTTGAATGTTGACCAACTCTTTTTGGTATAATCACTCTGTGTATTCCTTCCATCTTCTTTTAATGCTTCCTGCGTAATTTAATATTTTCCCCATAGAATATTTCCGTATTACAACTCGAGGCTCGAATTTTTTCTTCAATTCTCTCAGCTTGAGAAATGCTGAGTCTGTTCTTCTCTTTCAGTTTTCTAACTCCAGGTCTTTGCACATGTCATTACACTGCTTTACTTTGTCTTCTTGTGCTGCCTTTTGAAATCTTCTGTTCAGCTCTTTTACTTCATTATTTCTTCCAATTTGCCTTAGCTATTTTACATTCAAGAGCAAGTTTCAGAGTCCCTTATCACTTCCATTTTGGTCTTTTCTTACTTGTCTTTTTTAATGACCTCTTGCTTTCTTTTTGTATGGTGTGCTTGATGTCATTCCACAACTTGTCTGGTCTTTGGTCTTTATTGTTGAACGCATCAAATCTCTTCTTGCAATGGTCTCTAAATTCAGGTGGGATATACTCAAGGTCATACTTTGGCTCTCGTAGACTTGGTATAATTTTCTTCAATTTCAGCTTGAACTGGCGTATAAGCAACTGATGGTCTGTTCCATAGTTGGCCCCTAGCCTCGTTCTGACTGATGATATTGAGCCTTTCCATCATCTCTTTCCACAGTTGTAGTCAATTTGATTCCTGTGTATTCCATCTGGCGAGGTCCACGTGTATAGTCACTGTTTATGTTGTTGAAAAATGTGCTTGCAATGAAGAAGTCGTTGGTCTTGCAAAATTCCATCATTTTATCTCCAGCATTGATTCTGTCACCAAGGCCATGTTTTCCAACAACCGATCCTTCTTTGTTTCCAGCTTTTGCATTCCAGTAATTATCAATGCTTCCTGATTGCATGTTAGATCAATTTCAGACTGTGGAAATTGGTAAATATCTTTAATTTCTTCTTCATCTTTAGCATTAGTGATAGATGCCAAATTTGGATAATAGTTGTATTAACTGGTCTTCCTTCTAGGTGTATGGATACTATCCTATCACCAACAGTGTTATAGTTCAGGATAGATCTTAAAATGTTCTTTTTGATGAAGAATGCAATGCCATTCCTCTCCAATTTGTCATTCCTGGCATGGTAGACCATATGATTGTCTGATTCAGAATGGCCAATACCAGTCCATTTCAACTCACTAATGCTTAGGATATCGATGTTTATGTGTTCCATTTGATTTTTGATGATTTCCAATTTTCCTAAATTCATATTTTGTACATTCCATGTTCTGATTATGAATGGATGTTTGCAGCTCTTTCTTCTCAGTTTGAGTCTTGCCACATCAGCAGATGACGGTCCCAAAACCTTGACTCCATTCACGTCATTAAGGTCAACTCTACTTTGAGGAAGCAGCTCTTCCCAGTCATCTTTTGAGTGCCTTCCAAGACAAGGGACTCATCTTCCAGGCTTATATCAAACAATGTTCCACTGCTATTCATAAGGTTTTCACTTACTAATTCTTTTCAGAAGTAGACCACTGTGTCCTTTTTCCTAGTCTGTCTTAGTCTGGAAGCTCAGCTGAAACCTGTCCACGATGGGTGACCCTGCTAGTATTTGAATACGGGTGGCATAGCTTCCAGTATCACAGCAACCTGCAAGCTCCCACAGTATGACAAACTGACAGACGTGTGGGAGACATATGGATGGGTATAGGTATATTGGTATATGGGTAAGTACAGGGGAGAACAGATAGAACTATCTATAGATATATATAAATACAAGTATGTGGATGTAGGCATATGCATTCATTGATGATACAAATACGAATAATCCACAGACATAACCAAACACTTTCCAAAGTGGTTTTCTGGGTTTAAAAGTTTAGGACCATAGTCTCATGGGACAACTCAGTCAAGCGACATAGCATAGTTCACAAAAATCATGGCCTGCAGCCTAGTGAAGTGAATAGCATCTAGGGTCTTAAAAGCTTACGAGTGGCCATCTAAGACACAACTATGGGCCTCCATTCACCAGGAGAAAACGTTAAGAAGATAAACAAAAGTTCAGAGAAGCAACAAGTCTACACGAGAACAACCTCATATACCCTGAGACCAGAAGAATTAGATGGTACCCAGCTACTACCACCTATCATTCTTACCCAGTCACAATAGATGGTCTCAGGTGGAATAGGAGAAAAATGTGGAGCAGAACTCAAATTTTTATTAAAAAAAAAAAAAAAGCCATACAAACTGGAACAGTGGAGAACAGAGGACTCCTTGAGACTATCACCCTGAGACACTCTTTAAACCTAGAATTGAGCCTATCTCCTGAGACCACCTTTTAGCAAAATAGCAGATTCACACACAAAATAAAAGATATTACCCATAAGACCAGTTCTCCACTTAAAAACCATCAGTATGAGACCAAAAGGTCAACAATTACTCAAAAACAAAGAAGAGAAGATAAGGGGACAGGGGAGCTAGAGTACTGCAAATGGAACAAACAGAACCCAAGCAAAGGGACTGTCGACACACTGTGATAAATGTAACTAATGTCACTGAAAAATTTGTGCAGAAATTGTCAAATGGGAACCTAACTTGCTGTATAAACTTTCACCAAAAACTTAATAAAGTATTATTAAAACAAACAAGTTGATCGCCAAGCCTCTCTTCCTAGGTGCCCCTGGGTGGACTCTAACCTCCAACCTTTCTGTTAGCAGACAAGCACAATAAGTATTTGTATCAATCAGGGACCTCTCTGGTCTGCTTACCACTATGACAAAGAGGATGACAAGAGTGAAAAAGATGCCTTTGCCAACATAGCTCTTTATAATTTGCAGAGTGATTTCACCCACATTACCTCATCTGAAACTTATAAAGGCCTTCTCTGGTAAGCAGTAAAAATATTATTTCTACTTTGCAAATGAAAAAACTGTTTCAAAAGGACCAAATAACATAACATAAGACATATGGCTAATAAATTGCTTGTCTAGATTTAGGAATGAGGCATCTATTGATCTAAAGATTTTTTAAAATCTTTATATTCTTTCTACGATTTTGTTTAATTACTTATGGTCATCACTTTTAAGTTGTTCTTGAGTGAAAAAAATGAATGTTTTTTTTTCAATAATCATTTTAGAATTCTAAGAAGGTTTTTCATAATATCTAAAATCATTTAAAGGGATAAAAGTGATATCTTGGGAATTCTTGTTTTTATTTTTTTTCTTGCAATTTTGTAAATATGTATTTGGATCAAATAGTCCATTGCCAATTATTTCTGTTTTTATTCAGATTTTATGAATTGTGTTAAAAAAGAAGTTTGCAATCATGTTTCATAAACTGAAATGCATAGATATACAACATGTAGCATAAATAGGTTTAGTGACAATTATATGTGAGGTATGAATCTAACAACTCATACAACGGTATTTATATTTAGAGTGACTTGTAAAGAACTTACATTTATTGATATAAATATTAAGATGTAAAATATACCAAAAAAGCTCACATACTCATTAACGTTATACCTTTTAACATTGACATTTGCTTGTTCTTTATTTTAGAGAACATTGCATTATGCTGTTTATACAAAGAAAACTGACTGTCTTAGTTATCAAGTGCTTCTATAACAGAAATAACACAAGTGGATGGTTTTAACAAAGAGAAATTTATTTCCTTACAGTAAAGTAGGCTAAAAGCCCAAATTCATGGTGTCAGCTCCAGGGGAGGGCTTTCTCTCTCTTGGCCTTCTCATCAGTGTTCCCGCGGACTAGGCGTTTCTCAGCACTGGGACCCCACTCCAAAGGATGCAGTCTGCTCCTGGCACTGCTTTCTTGATGGTATGAGGTCCCCCAACTCTCTGCTTGCTTCCCTTTCCTTTTATCTCTTGAGAAATAAAAGGTGGTGCAAGCCACATCCCAGGGAAACTCCCTTTACATTGGATCAGGGATGTAACCTGGGTAAGGGTGGCATTACAATCCCACCCTAATACTCTTTAACATAAAATTACTATAACAAAATGTAGGCCAATTGCACAATTCTAGGAATTATGGCCCAGCCAAATTGTATACACATTTTTTTAGGGGACAAAATTCAAACGATGACACTGATATTCATTGAACATCCACATGACAGGCATAGCTGGGGATGCTAGGTTTGCTTATGTTATTCCATAAAAGCCTAAGAGGCTTACTACTATTACCTTTTTTTTTTCTTTTAAACAAATGAGGAGAGGCAAGGCCAAGATGGCGGAGTAGTCAGACAGCTCTGGTGGAGCCTTTTACAACAAAGACCCAAAAAACAAGTGATTTGATTATATATGGCAGTCTGGAGGTCAAGAACATCAAAGGCAGAGTTGAGGAACCGGACAGAGTGGCAGGGAGAGGGAGAGACAGTTTGAAAGCAGCAAGGAGTTGCCAGACCTGACCCAGCGAGAGCCTGAGTCCTTCAGGCCTGAGCAGCTCATGGGTGAGCAGTGAGACAGGCAAGTGGTGGTGCTCAGGAGGTGTTTTCCACACCAAGAGAAACCCAGCACCAGTCTATACAACTACCTGGAACCAGTGAGAAACAGCACATATTGGCTAAAGATAAGTAGTTGTGTATGGCTTACTGTATGAATCAAAAAAACCCTCCTTAGGGAAAAAAGTCTTTCCTATTTACCTCCCCTCTCCCTGCTCTGCACTGGGTCCCAGACAGGGTTCAGCAATTGCCGAGTCCCTGGGCCAGAAGGAGGATCTGTCACACTTCCAGAGCCATTCTCCTTGTGATGGAGATTGAACAAATTAACAAACAGGAAAAAATAAACCACTGGCTCCCCTAATACAGGAACCCAGGGTAGGCACAGCTCTTTTGCCCGGGCACAGCCATAAGGGATCCACGGACTTGGAGTGCCTTACCCCCTGCATAGACTTGTATGAGCCCATCTCAACAGCATAGGCCCTCATTACCACAGTACAACAGGGTATACACTGGAACTCTAACTTCAATTGGTCTAGCTGTGAAGCAGCAGGTTCTTGACATTTGACACTGCTCTGCCCACTGAGCAGGGTCTTCACCTGCCCACTTCAGGGACCTGAAGACTGGTGGCTCCACCCACGCTACCTAGCCAACTGTGATAGAGGGCCATGAATAAAAGCTTCCCCCCAGTCCTTACAGCCAACAGCATTAGGTGCTCATAGTCTGGCTGCAATACCTACCCACCTATGTGCTCTAGGGAACAGGGACATGCCTTCCTCCTGGACACTCAGGGGTGGACTTCAGCCCCCTGCCTTACTCAGAGTGTTTCCCCCTGAGGCAGCCAGACACCTGTGTCTACAGCAATCACCCATGCCTGTCAAGCACTGTAAGTGAGAGCCTACACCACACACTTGGTGACTATCCACCTGGGCTCCTGAGCTGAATCCACACAGGAGGACTGGGCGGACTCCGACTTCACATACCTAGTAACAGATGTAACCACCTGCTGACAGGACATTACAGCTTCAAAGGTGCCAATAATCAAACTAGCTCATTTGAACAGCCTATTTGGGCATATCAAAAACAAAAAACAAAAAGCTATGACACAGTAAGCAAACATAAAATAAATAAATAAATATAATAACTTACTGAGAGGAGGCAGAGACAAGATGGTGGAGTAGTCGGATGGCTTCCTATATCCCTCTTACAACAAAGACTCAGAAAAAAAAAAGTGATTTGATTGTATATGAAAATCTAAGAGTCCTCAACAAGGCAAAGTTGAGGAATCAGATTGAGTGACGGGGGAGAGGGAGACAGTTTAGAAGAAGCGAGAAGTACCAGACCGGCTCAGATCGAGCTGCAGCTCTTCAGCCTTGACTGGATCAGAGGTGCACTGGGAAGCGGGCATACAGCTCCACACATGTGTGTTCAGGAGGCAGTTTACACATTGAGAGAGATCAGGCAGCAGAGATTCTGCTTGGACACTCTGAACCAGTGAAAAGCAGCTCCCAAGAGGCTAAGATAAATGCATGCGCGCACCCTTTCACAGGGATTTAAAAAAAAAAAAAAGCCCATTTGGGAAAACCTCTCTCCTTTTTACCTCCTCCCTCCCTGCTCTGCACTGGTCCTGCCTTCCAATGTCTCTGAGTCCTCTGGGCTAGAAGCAGATCCCAAAAGCCACCTTGACCCATTCACCTGGCCCTGAAGAGGGAACAAATAAGCTATTGGCTCCCCTAAGCCAGGAACTCAGGGTCAGTGCAGCTCCTTTGCTAGGTACAGGCATAAGGGGTCTGCAGACTTTGAGTGCCTTCCACCCCTATATAGACATGTGTGGACCCGTCTCAACAGCGTAAGCCCTCACTACCAGAGTACAACACGGTAAACACCTGAAATCTAACTTCAACTGTTTCAGCTGTGAAGTGGCAGATTTGTTACCCATGACACTGCCCTGCCCTGCCCTTTAAGCAGGCACATTTACGGGTCCACACCAGGGGCTTGAGGACTGGTGGTTCCACCTACGTAACCTAGTCACCTGCTACAAGGGTCCAAGAATAAGTGGTGCCCTCGAGTCTTTACAGCCGACAGAGTAGGGGGCTCATAGTCAGGCTGCAAAACTCACCTACCTACTCACTCTTGGGAATAAGGGCATACTTTCCTTTCAGATATTCAGCTGTCAGCCCCCTGCCTTGCTCACCGTGTGGCCCCTACTGCAGCTAGATACCTGTGATTACACCAATCACCCATGCCTCTCTAAGACTGTAGGTGAGAGCCTGCACCGCACACTTGGTGACTGACTGCCTGGACACCTGAGCTGAACCCATACAGGAAAATTTAATGGACTCCTGTGCGCACATACTTAGCTACAGTATTAATTACCTGGTGACAGGATGTTAGAGCTCCAAAGGCGCCAATAAGCAAACTAGCACACAAGAACCCCTATTTGGGCATATCAAAACAAAACAAAACATGAAGGTAGGACTCACTAAACAAATATGAAATAAAATCATAATAACTTACTGATGGCTCAGAGACAACAGTCAATATCAAATCACATAAATAGGCAGTTCATGATGGCTTCAACTAAATCCCAAAATAATCAATAAATTCTCTGGAGGAAGAGAATTTGTTGGAATTACCAGAGGAAGAATACAAAAGATTACTATACAGAACTCTACTAGAAATTAGATAGGAAATTAGACAAAATACAGAATCTGCCAAAGAACATACAGATGAAGTAGTAGCAGAACTTAAAAAGTTATTCAAGAACATAATGACAAATTTGATAGGCTGCAAGAATCCATAGAGAGACAGCAATCAGAAATCCAGAAGATTAACAATAAAATTTCAGAATTAGACAACTCAATAGAAAGTCATAGGAGCAGAATTGAGGCAGTAGAAGTTAGAATTAGTGACATTGAAGATAAAGCACTTGATGCCAACTTATTTGAGGAAAAATCAGACAAAAGAATTAAAAAGAATGAAGAAACTCTAAGAGTTATGTGGGACTCTATCAAGAGAAATAACGTATCAGTGATTGGAGTACCAGAACGGGGCGGGGTGGGGGGATAACAGAAAATACAGAGAAAATTTTTGAAGATTTGTTGAAAGAAAACTTCCCTGATATCATGAAAGATGAGAAGATATCTATCCAAGATGCTCAGCGAACCCTACATAAGGTAGATCCCAAAAGAAAGTCACCAAGACATATTATAATCAAACTTACCAAAACCAAAGATAAAGAGAATTTTAAGAGAGGCTAGGGATAAAAGAAAAGTCATCTACAAAGGACAGTCAATAAAAATAAGCTCAGACTACTCAGCAGAAACCATGTAGGCAAGAAGGCAATGGGATGACATATATAAAGCCTTGAAGGAAAACAACTGCCAGCCAAAAATTATATATCCAGCAAAACTGTCTCTCAAATATGATGGTGAAATTAGGGCATTACCAGATAAACAGAAGTACAGGGAATTTGCAAAAAAAAAAAAAAAAAAAAAACCCAAATTACAAGAAATGCTAAAGGGAGTCCTCTGGTTATATAATAACATCAGATAACAATGCAAGACTGGAACACAGGACAGAGCAAAGAGATATTGACTCAGATACGGAAGTAAAAAAAAAAATAAAAGCTAAAACATTGAAAATAGGGAAACAGAGATATCAATATGTAAAAAAGACATTAAAACAAAAAAGAGGAACTTAAAACATGCAGACGTGGATTTTTCATATGGAAGGGAAGTCAAGGCAATATAAAGAAATAAAAGACTGGTAGAAAATTAGAAAAATAGGGTTAAATACTAACGTAACCACAAAGGAATCTAACAATTCTACAAATCAAAATAAAAAGTAGAAAAATATAAAGACTCAGCAAACACAAAATCAACAACAATGAAAAAGATAAAAAAAAAATAACGAAAAACTATTCAGCACAGAAAATTACACGGAACAAAGAAACTGTGAACAACACACAAAAAGAGACATCAGGATGACAGCACTAAACTCATACCTATCAATAATTATGCTAAATATAAACTGACTTAATGCCCCAATAAAGCAACAGAGAGTGGCAGATTTGATAAAATAGCATGATCTGTCTATATGCTGCCTACAAGAGATGCACCTTGGACTTAAAGAAAGAAACAGGCTAAAACTCAAAGGATGGAAAAAATATATCAAGCAAACAACACTCAAAAAAGCAGGAGTGGCAATATTAATCTTTGACAAAATAGACTTTAAACTAAAATCCACCACAAACGACAAGAAAGGGCACTATATAATGATTAAATGGTCAATACACCAGGAGGACATAACTATAATAAATATTTACATGCCCAACAATAGGGCTCCAAAATACATAAAACAAACTCTAACAGCACTGAAAAGAGAGATAGACAGCTCCACAATAGTAGTAGGAGACTTCAACATGCCACTTTCAGTGAAGGACTGAACATCCAGAAAGAAGCTCAACAAAGACACGGAAGAGCTAAATGCCACAATCAACCAGCTTGATCTCACAGACATATACCCAACACTCTACCCAACAGCAGCCAGGTATACTTTCATTTCCAATACACATGGAACATTCTCCAGAATAGACCACACATTAAGCCATAAAGCAAGCCTTAATAGAATTCAAAACATCGAAATATTACAAAGCATCTTTTCTGACCATAAAGCCATAAAAGTGGAAATCAACAACACAAAAAGCAAAGAAAAAAAATCAAACACATGGAAACTGAACAACACCTTGCTCAAAAACTACTGGGTGATAGAAGACATTAAGGATGGAATAAAGAACTTCATAGAATCAAATGAGAATGAATCCTACCAGAATCTTTGGGACACAGGAAAAGAGTGCTCAGAGGTCAGTTTATAGCAATAAATACACACATACAAATAGAAGAAAGGACCATAATCAAAACATTAACCCTACAACTGGAATAAGTAGAAAGAGAGCAGCAAAAGGAGCCCCCAAGAGCCAGAAAGAAAGAAATAATAAGAATTAGAGCAGAATTAAATGAAATAGAGAATAGAAAAACAAATGAAAGAGTTAACAAGTCCAAAAGATGATTCTTTGAAAAGATCAACAAATTTGATACACCATTGGCCAAACTGACAAAAGAAAAACAGGAGAGGAAGCAGATAACCCATATAAGAAATGAGATGGGTGATATCACAACAGACCAAACTGAAATTAAAAGAATCATAACAGATTACTATGAAAAATTGTACTCTAAAAAATTTGAAAACCTAGAGGAAGTGGACAAATTTCTGGAAACTCACTACCTACCTAAATTAACACAAACAGAAGTAGAACAACTAAATAAACCCATAAAAAAAAGAAGAGATTGAAAAGGTAATTAAAAAATTCCCAACAAAAAAAAGCCCTGATGGCTTCACTGGAGAATTCTATCAAACTTTCAGAGAAGAGATAACACCACTTCTACTAAAGCTATCTCAGAGCATAGAAAAGGATGGAATACTCCCAAACTCATTCTATGAAGCCAGCATAACCCTGATACCCAAACCAGGAAAAGACACCACAAAAAAGGAAAATTACATAACCAATATCCCTCATGAACATTGATGCAAAAATCCTGAACAAAATTTTAGCCAATAGAATTAAGCAATGTATCAAAAAAATAATTCACCACGACCAAGTGGGATTTATACCAGGTATGCAAGGATGGTTCAACATTAGAAAAAGAATCAGTGTAATCCATCACATAAACAAAAGACAAGAACCACATGATCTCATCAATTGATTCAGAAAAGGCATTTGACAAAGTCCAAAACCTATTCACGATAAAAACTCTCAAGAAAATAGGAATATAATTAAGGACATTTATACAAAACCAACAGCCAACATCATCCTGAGTGGAGAGACTTTGAAAACATTCCCCTTGAAAACAGGAACCAGACAAGGAAGCCCTTTATCACCACTATTATTCAACATTGTGCTGGAGGTCCTAGCCAGAGCAGTTAGGCTAAAAAAAGAAATAAAGGCTATCCAAATAGATAGGGAAGACGTGAAAGTATATTTGCAGATGATATGATCTTATACACAGAAAACCCCAAAGAATCCACAAGAAAACTACTGGAACTAATAGAAGATTTCAGAGAAGTTTCAGGATACAAGATAAACATACAAAAATCA
>NW_004444105.1:731902-751379 GCF_000243295.1 Trichechus manatus latirostris
GACAATGCTAGGAGCCCTAATACATGGCATAAGCACAATACAAACCATAAGTAACAATGCACAAGCACCAGAAGAGAGACTAGATAAATGGGAGCTCCTAAAAATCAAAAACTTACACTAACCAAAAGACTTCACCAAAAGACTAAAAAGACAACCTACAGACTGGGAAAATTTTTTTGCTACAACAAATCCGATCAGTGTTTAATCTCTAAAATCTACAAGATACTGCAAAACCTCAACAGCAAAAAGACAAATAACCCAATTAAAAAATGTGCAAAGGATATGAGCAGGCACTTCACCTAAGAAGATATTCAGGCAGGTAACAGACACATGAAGAAATGCTTACGATCTTTAGCCATTAGAGAAATGCAGATCAAAACTACAATGAGATATCATCTCACACCAACAAGTCTAGCATTAATCCAAAAAACACAAAATAACAAATGCTGGAGAGGTTGTGGAGAGACTGGAACACTTCTACACTGTTGGTGGGAATGTAAAATGGTACAACCACTTTGGAAATTGATTTGGTGATTCCTTAAAAAGCTAGAAAGAGAAGTACCATACCATCGAGCTATCTCGCTACTTGGAATATATCGTAGAGAAACAAGAGCCGTCACATGAACAGATATGTGCACACATGTTGATTGCAGCACTGTTCACAATAGCAAAAAGTTGGAAGCGACCTAGGGGCCCATCAATGGATGAATGGATAAACAAACTATGGTATATCCACACAATGGAATATTACTCAATGATAAAGAACAATGAGGAAGCTATGAAACATTGTATAACATGGTGAAAGCTGGAACTTATTATGCTGAGTGAATTCAATCAGTCACAGGAGGACAGATACTGTATAAGACCACTATTATAAGAACTCAAGAAAAGGTTTAAACACAGAAGAAAACATTCTTTGATGGTTACGGGGTTGGGGAGGGAGGGTGGAGGTTATTTACTAACTAGATAGTAGACAAGAATCATCTTAGGCCAAAGGAAGGACAGAACACACTACAGAGGATGTCAGCACAACTGGACTAAACCAAAGGTAAGAAGTTTCCTCAACCAAATCAAATACTTGGAGAGACAGAGTTGCAGGTATGCGGGGTCTGGGGACAATGCTTTCAGGGGACATCTAGCTCAATTGGCATAACAAAGCTTATTAAGAAAATGTTCTCGTCCTACTTTGGTGAGTGGCGTCTGAGGTCTTAAAAGCTTGGAAGCAGCCATCTAAGATACATCAATTGGTCCCAACCACTTGGAGTAAAGGAGAATGAAGAACACCAAAGACACAAGGAAAGTATTAGCCCAAGAGACAGAATGGGCCACATAAACCAGAGACTTCATCAGCCTGAGACCAGAAGAACTAGATGGTGCCTGGCTACCACCAATGAATGTCCTGACAGGGAACACAACAGAAGGTCCCTGATGGAGCAGTAGAAAGATGGGATGCAGATCTTGAATTCCAGTGAGAAGACCAGACTTAATGGTCTGACTGAGACTGGAGGTGCCCTGGAAAGCATATCCCCTGTACTCTGTATCACCCCAGAGCTAAAACAATTTCTGAGGCCAACTCTTCAGACAGGGATTGGACTGGAATGTGGGACATAAAGTGATACTTGTGAAGAATGTGCCTCTTAGTCAACTAGATACAAGAGAACAAAGGGACAGCTTCTGTCCAGAGGTGAGATGGGAAGGCAGAGAGAGTTAGGAGCTGGTTGAATGTTCATGGGGAATCAGGAGCAGAGGGGAGGAGTGTGCTGTCACAGAATGGGGTGAGCGGTTGGGGTCCCATAACAATGTATGCAAAAAAAACATTTCTGTATGGGAGACTAACTTGAAATGTAAACTTCATTTATTTACAACAATTAAATTAAAAAAAAAGAGTAACCTGCCTGCTCTCCCTTGGCGAGCAGTCTTGGCAGTGTAAGCTCCAATATACTCCATTTCCTTGTCTAAAGAAATAAAGGTGCCTTTTTGTTCTCCGCCCCCCCGCCCCGCCAAAAAAGAAATCAGACGATCCATGCATTGGGCAAATTGTTGGAAAAGATTTCTTTAAAGTGTTAAAAAGCAAAGATGTCACCTTGAAGACTAAGGTGTGCACGACGCAAGCCAAGATGTTTTCATTCGCCTCATATGCACGCAATGCTGGACAATGAATAAGGAACACGGAAAAAATGACGGTTTTGAATTGTGGTGTTTGCAAAGGATATTGAATATACCATGGACTGCCAGAAGAACAAACAAATCTGTCTTGGAAGAAGTACAACCAGAATGCTCCTTAGAAATAAGGGTGTAATGTCTTACATACTTTGGATACGTTATCAAGAGGGATTAGTCCCTGGAGAAGGACATCATGCTTGGTAAAGTAGAGGGTCCGTGAAAAAGAGGAAGACCCTCAACTAGATGGATTGACAGTGGCTGCAACAATGGGCTCAAGCATAATAAGGATCGTGAAGATGGTGCAGGACTGGACAGTGTTTTGTTCTATTGCACACAGTGTTGCTATCATTTGGAAAGACTCGAGGGCACCTAACAACAACAGGACCTATATGTGCTCAAACACTCATTTTTACTTTGGTTGTGCTGTACTCACTGTATACACATCCGGTGCCACTTTTCCCATCACCAAAAATAACAAGTCTCTATGATCTAAAGGGTACTTTCCCCTTCCCCCTCTTCTCTCTGGTAATACCAATGAACATAGGTATCTTTCTATGTATCTATGTTTGTTTTGTGATAAAAGAGGGATCATACAATATTTGTCCTTGTATGCGTGGCTTATTTCATTTAGCATTATGCCCTTTAGATCCATCCATGTCATAATATGTTTCGTGGACTCATCTTTGTTCTTGATGGTTGCATATTATTCCATTGTATGTATGTACCACATTTTGCTTATCTATTCCTATCCATTCATCTGCTGATGGGTACTTCTGTTGCTTGATCTATTTCTTGAAAAATCAGCTACTGAAAACGCTATGGAGCACATTTCTACTCTGACACATATGGGGTCCTCAGGAGTTGTTAAGGACAATTGTTGGTTTTTGTTTATTTGTTTGTTTTTTCCCTTAAGTAGATCAGGAGTTTTGCTTTTCATTTTTACCTATGAGCATATACACGTTGTCATCCTCCAGGAAGGATTTCCTTCATGAAATGTAATCATCCCATAGATGTCACCTATTTCAAAAAATATATTTGCATTTTCTAAATAACAAGCTGTGAAAATTGATAACGAGAAGTATATTGCTAGAGGACAGTCTGTTTAATCCTGGCCGAAGGTTAACTAAGGAGTGATTTGGAAGAGACAGATTTCTAATTTCCTTGTTGAAAAAGTCATAGGAGCTCAGAATTTTTAGAAAGAAACACTCAAAGATATTTAAATATTCTCCAAATAAAATTTATTTTGGCTTTATTGAAACTTTGTACTAACATTAAAATCTGGCACCATAAACATAAAATTCAGAAGAGGTTTTGATTTGTGTGATTTCACTGTAAACATTTCTGACTCTCTTAATTATTTTTCCATTTTAGTAAATTAAAATCCACTTAAAGAAATAGTTTTATCATTATTTAAATAGAACAGTTACTAAGTTCATACCCTAAGGCAGGTCTCAAAAAAATTGCTTTAAATATATTATTTCAATTAATTATCACAGCAAACTATGAGGTTATTATTATTATTTATTGTTTATGCTAGTGAGAAATTCAACCTTAATTTTTTTTGATGTTCTCCACCAGAGAGGAAACCTTAGAAATCTACTGTAACTAAGAAAGACCTGAATTTCTCCTCCAAATCTGTTAACTTTTTCCTCATGATTCTTGGCTTGCGTATTTTTACTTTATAATTTCAGATATTTCTTCCACCTGAACTTTTAAGTCACTCAGCAATCACCATCCTCTTTTTAAGCTCATCTTCTGAATAGTTGAGTTTGAAAATTATGTGTGTGTGTGTGTATATGTGTGTTTTTAATTCCTGGCCTTTTGAATGTTGTATTTAAATGTGGTGTTGTTATTTTTTGGTTCAAAATGTTTTCGGTCTCTTCTAGCAGCTGTATTTTGATAGAAAACATTTTGTTTAATTTTCTTCTCTCTAGATGCTTATTATTCTTTGTTTTTTTCACAACTAACACTTAAAATTCAGTTCTGGCTGTTGGTAAAAGCAATGAACATGATTGGATGTAGCATCTCTGCAATTGTGGGCCAGAAAATTGTAAGGCACCAGGAAGAAGCCCTTCTCTCCCCAGTTACATTACCCACAAATTCTGCAGCTCTCCCAGTCTCAGGGATAGAGAACTGCAGTCCAGACTTTCCTCTTGCCCACCAGGTCCTCCAGGTCTCTGCCACCTTTACTTTAGAGGTTCCAGTGCTCTGATAACCGTACCCTCTACATCATAAGTGCACTGATCCTCACCCTTTGGCTTTCATCTCCTGATCCCAATGCTTCCTCAAGCCAACAGGAGAAAGCCCTGTGCTTGTTCATCCTCCAGACACCATTAGTGCTTGAGCCACACTGGCTCTATCCATAATGATTCTAGAAGACACTCTTCTCTGGACAGGAGTGGGCAGTTGGTGTGTGGTTGGTGAGGAGGCTCGTTGGAATGCTGCCCATCAGAAAATTGCTAATGAAATCACTTGAAATGGCAACACACAATTATATGAACATACACAAAGAGTCAGTGTCATTGCCATCTTGGGAAAAAAGACATTGGCAAAAGACTACATTTACACAGAAGAAAGAACATTTCACACCTTAATAGCAAATCACGAATGAGGACTCAATCCTTAGGTGCTGGTCTAAATGAAGGGTCCTTATGTTTGCCTATAATTTCCTGATCTTGTTAGGAGAGCACTCTCTTTTCCTTTTCTTATGGGAATTGCCCACAACTCCACAACCAATAGCCACATGTAACTCTCTTTATGAGATCTTGTTATTGTGTTATATTTAATTGCATGTATTCATATGAAAATATTTGTGGCAAACATGACTAATTTTTGCCCACAACCAGTTTTTCATAAGAAAGAACATCGCATGATAAATAGACTCATTAGGTGTCTCTGATTTTCATATTTTTAAATTCTGATAAATGAAAAATCTAAGTTCTGTGTGCTCACAGTAGCTTGTATTGCCATACTTCCAAAAGCACGAGGTAGCACTTGTTAACATGCATTTCTGGGTTAATTGAGCTATTCTATTCTATTAATGTCTTTATAGATGTTATTAATACTGATTGAAATTGTCAAGTGTATTTCAGCTACTATTGGAATATTTTGACCTTAAGGGAAAGTTCAAAGGGCAACTAGTTTCATTGAGTTTTAGTAGACTATTCCTTTCTAGGTAAAATCTTAAATGTTAGTTGCTTAATTTCTATTAAAACTGAAGTTAGGTACATTAACTAGCATCTCAAATGTCGCATGATCATAATTGATAGAACAAAACAATTTATTTCCAGTTTTCATTATAATTGTAAAAGTTTTGAGCAGATGCTATTGGAATTTTGCTTTGTGAGTTTACTGATTCATCTAGCAGTGTTTGCACTGTTTAAGTGTTTAGGCTAATTTTTCTTTTCTTTATAAATGGAATCAAGAATTTTGGAACTATGCATATTCTTTGCCAATCAAGTAGAAGGCAGATTATCAATATTTTGGTATTTTTTCAGAAAGAGGGCATATTTTGCTTTCTCCACATGATAAATTTGATCATGTATTAAATATTTGGAGGGTAGTTTGATTTGCAGTGTGCGAAGGCTTTCAGTTCTCGCCTTTTCCTTCTGCACAGTGTGGGTTATACCCAGTGCCCTCTGGCTGTCTTCTACCCTTCAATCTCAGGGACCTGTGCAACCCTCCTTGAAGGCCAACCTGGTGAGTCCAGAAAACACTGTCCCTGTACTTTGAAGCTGTGCGTTTCTCCACTTCAAGAAGCTCACATCAAACATGTTTTTCAATCTTAAAGGACATAAATCTGCTGTCTAGAAAATACCAGAAGATTTTTTTCCTTTGGTTATGCATAAAAACCTTATAATCTTAGGGTTGGCAGGGAGTGTTGAGCTCATCTATTCTAACATCTTCATTTTTGGAGATAGTGAAATTGAGACCAGGGAAGATTATATCTTTACTTCGATTTCACGTAGCTGATCAGTGGTCAAAGTCAGACTTCAGCTTTACTGGCATCTAATGCATCATACTGTTATGCTTCAGAAATACTGAAAGATGTAGGCAGTGGTATTTTACCAATGAAAGGGAAAATAAATCATCAGTGGGCTAAGAAACAAAAATAGCAATAATCAGCATCATTAACTGAATGCTTACTTTTTACCAGGCTTTAAATAAAATATCTAAATGAGTTCTCGTAAACCTGGAGAGGCAGGACTAATTAGTCCATTGTACTGCTGTTAATACTGAGGCACAGAGGGGCCTTGGTCATGTAACCAGGAAGTGGCAGAGCTGTTCTTGGAAACTGCTGATCTTTAGTACCATCCACTTAACTTCTTGAGGTGATCTGTGAGCATAGGGAGGGGCAGGGATATATATCAGGAAATATGTTACCTGAAACTTTTGTGTTGTTAGCATAGTTGGAATGGGATTGGTCTCAAGATTTCAGAGTCTGGAAAAAGTTTTCTATCAGGAATGCTATGTTAGACTTAAATGTGTTCGTGATGAACATAATTTCTTATAGTAAACTACTTTTTCTGTGTGTCTTAGTTCATTTGCCATGTGTAGTACACTACACTATTCCCTGAAAAATAAAACAAGACACAGAACAGACCACAGGACCCTTGTCCTCAAAGATCTTCCACTCTATGAGGAAAGACAAAAACCGGATTGTGAGAAGTGCTCCAAAGTAGACGTTTTTTTGGTGCTGTTGTATTAAATGATGTAAAGGTCCGGTGAGAACGTGGGAGGGAATACCTCTATTTCTTTTTCCTTTCCTTTTTTTTTTTTTTTTAATTGTACTTTAGGTGAAAGTTTACAGTTCAAGTTATTCTCTCATACAAAATTTTATACACATATTGCCATGTAACACTAGTTGCAATCCCTTCAATGTGACAGCACACTCCCCTTTTGCAACCCGGATTCCAGTGTGTCCATCCAACTGGCTCCTATCCCTTCCTGTCTTCTCATCCTGCCTCCGGACAGAAGCCACCCCTTTGGTCTCATGTATCTACTTGAACTAAGAAGCACACTCTCCCCGAGTATTATTTTATATTTTATAGCCCGGTCTAATCTTTGTCTGAAGAGTGGGTTTTGGGAATGATTTTAATTCTGGGTTAACATAGCGTCCAGGGTCCATGGCTTCGGGAGCTCCTCCAGTCTCGTTCCTTTAAGTCTGGTCTTTGTATGTGAATTTGAGTTCTGTTCCATATTTTTCTCCTGCTCCATCAGGAACTCTCTGTTGTGTTCCTCAAAGCTGTCATTGGTGGTAACCGGGCATCACCATCAAGTTCTTCTGGTCTCAGTCTGATGGAGACTCTAGTTCATGTGGCCCCTTTGTCTCTTGGGCTAATACTTTCCTTGTGTCTTCTGTGTTCTTCATTCTCCTTTGCTCCAAGTGGGTTGGGACCAGTTGATATATCTTAGATGGCCAATCTCAAGCTTTTAAGACCCCAGACGCCACTCACCAAAGTGGGATGCTAACACTTGCTTAATAAACTTTGCTACGCCAATTGACCTAGATGTCCTCTGAAACCATGGTCCCCAGGCCCTAGCCCCTCAAAGAGTTTCATTGTGTTCAGGAAACTTCTTAGCTTTTGGTTTAGTCCAGGTGTGCTGACTTCCCCAGTATTGTGTGTTGTCCTTCCCTTCATCCAAAATGATACTTGTCTGCTATCTAGTTAGAGAATTCCCCTCTCCCTCCCTCCCCACCCTCCTAACCATCAAAGAATGTTTTCTTCTGTGTTTAAACCTTTTCTTGAGTTCTTATGATAGTGGTCTCATACAATGTTTGTCCTTTTGTGACTGACTAATTTCACTCAGCATAAAGCCATCCAGATTCATCCATGTTGTGAGATGTTTCACGGATTCTTCATCGTTCTTTATCATTGTGTATGTACCATAATTTGTTTATCTGTTCATCTGTTGATGGGCACCTAAGTGGTTTCCATCTTTTTGCTATTGTGAACAGTGCTGCAAGGAACATCTATTCTTGTAACGGCTCTTATTTCTCTAGGGTATATTCCAAGGAGTGGGATTGCTGCATTGTATGGTACTTTTATTTTTAGCGTTTTAAGGAAGTGCCAAATTGATTCCCAAAGTGGTTGTTCCATTTTACATTCCCACCAGCAGTGCATAAGAGTTCCAGTCTCTCCGCAACCTCTCCAACATTTTATTATTTTGTGTTTTTTGGATTAGTGCCAGCCTTCTTGAGGTGAGACAGTATCTCACTGTGGTTTTGATTTGCATTTCTCTAATGGCTAATGATCATGAGCATTTCCTCTTGTATCTGTTAGCCACCTGAATGTCTTCTTTGGTGCAATGTCTGTTCATATCCTTTGCCCATTTTTTACTTGGGTTATTTGTCTTTTTGTTGTTGAGGGGTTGCAGTATCTTGTAGATTTTAGAGATTAGATGTTGATCGGATTTGTCATAGCCAAAATTTTTCCCCCAGTCTGTAGGTTGGAAAACATCTGTTTATACTGAGAATGGAAGAGAAAGAGAAGGACCAGTACTGCACAAAAAGGGGCTGGTGGAGGGCAGAGGTCATTCCATAGGAGAGAATAGTTACACACAGGGGCGGGATTGGAAGAGGCCGCTGTGGACTGGAGTTTAGGCACAAAGGGGACAACAGCTTGGATGAGTTTGGAGAGAGAAGCAGTAGCTAGGTGAGTTTTAAACAGGCAAGTCATATGACTGATCCCTTATTGTTGTTTTTATCACTGGCACATTAATTTAATGCCACCACAGTGTTCTAGACTACACGCAATTGTAGCTTGGACTAGGATTGTGGAACATAGATTTGGACAGAGTCAGAATGCATCAGTAGAGTTGAATATATAGGACTTGTTGATAGATTTTCTTTGAGAAGTGATAATTAGAAAGAGATTAAGGGGGACCCCTAAGTCTTTGACTTGACAAACTAGCTGGGTGAATTCCATTTACTGAGTTGGTGATAACTGGGGTAGCAGCACGTTTTATGTGATGGGTTAGGTGGGAATCAAGAAATGCTAATGCCTTCTACATGGAGATGCCAATCAGTAGGTGGAGATGCAAGTTTGGAGTTCACAGGAGTCTGAACTGGAGATACACATTTAAAAATAGTTAGCTTATAGATGGGTTGATACCCATGAGAACAGATGAATTCATCAAGGGAGCCAAGGAGATGGGGGTCTAGGGACAAGCCTGAAGAACTGCAGCCTTTTGAGGTAGGATAAAGCAGAGGGAACAATTGAAGGAGATGCTCCCATAAGGGCCCCACCAGGAAACAGATGGCACATCAAACCAGGAGGATTATCCTCAAAGAAACTAATAGAAAGTGTCACCCCCCTCATCCATGAGACAGCAGAGAGGAAAAGCAGCCTCCTCCGGGACTCAGCTCGTCTGAGGTGAACTCGGCGGGGGAACCAGAGGATAAATGATCTCTCCTCACTCTCCACTGCACCTCATCTTCTGTTGCTGCTGCCAGTTGGCCCGGTAAACCTGAGGCTAGAGCAACTGTTAGTGTAATCCATATAGGTCAGTGTCTTGATAAGGGTGGGAAGAGGTCTAGAGGAGTCAATGGGATGCCTGGCACAGAGAGCAGAACATTTCAAAAAAAGATTATGAAGATAATATTCTCTTTTCTTACTTATGATGGTATATAAATACAAAGGAAACATAGATGATTTCAATTTATGATGATGAAAATTAAATTACTTTAGACACTGGAAATTGCCTTAAAAAATTTAAAGCCTTATAGAGATATTAGTATTGTTACTGCTGTTGTGAGGTCTCCCATAGAGTGCAAGAAAGCACTGCCTATGTCAGAAAAGCAATTCCAGTTTTGTGGAGCCTTAGTACCTGTAGTGGAAATCAGAATCCTGCGAAGAATGAATATTTCAGCACTGTGTAACCTTTTGGTAGAAGCCAAACACTTAACCACAGCACCACCAGGGCCCCAATCGTTGCTGTAAGTCTCGTAAATAAAAGCCAAGTTGTAAATTCTGGTATTTAGAGAGAAAAAGGTGATCTAGTTTATATTTTCTTAATTCTGTGTTAATTTTTTAGTGAAATGCAGAGTTGAAAGCAAAACTTAAAATAATCAGAATGTGTATGTTTACTCCCACGTGTCTGTCAGTTAGTCGTACACAACAACAATTTATCGTTACACTCTTATGCATTCTGTCTTTAATTTGTGGCTCTAATAAAATCTGCTGTTTTCTTGAAATTTTACATAAAATAATCCCTTAGGTGATTTGGGAAGCCTTCATGAAATATTGAGCCAAATAATGGGCATCAAAGATTCATACTTATTGGAATAAGTGAAAAGTTCAGAGTATTTCTAGGAAAAAAAGACCAAAATGTTTCCTCGATACATGTTTCTATTTCCTCAAAAAAAAAAAAAAAAAAAGACTATTGACTTATTGTTGTTGTTGTTAGTTGCTGTCGAGTTTGTTCCAACTCATAACGAACCTATGTACAACAGAACAAAACACTGCCCAGTCCTGTGCCATCCTCACAACTGTTATTATGCTTGAGCCCATTGTTGCAGCCAGTGTGTCAATCCATCTCCGTGAAGTTCTTCCTCTTTTTCACTGACCCTCCATTTAACAAGCGTGATGTCCTTCTCAAGGGACTGGTTCCTCCTGATAACCTGTCCAAAGTATGTGAGACGTAGTCTTGCCATCCTTGCTTCTAAGGAGCATTCTGGCTGTACTTCTTCCCAGACAGATTTATTTGTTCTTCTGGCAGTCCATGATATGCTCAATATTCTTCACCAACACCATAATTCAAAGACGTCAATTCTTCTCCAGTCTTTCTTATTCATTGTCCAGCTTTCACATGCACACGAAGCGATTGAAAACACTATGGCTTGAGTCAGGCGCACCATAGTCTTTAAAGTGATATTTTTACTTTTAACACTTTAAAGAGGTCTTTTGTAGGAGATTTACCCAATGGAATACGTCTTTTGATTTCTTGACTGCTGCTTCCATAGGCGTTGATGGTGAATCCAAGTAAAATGAAATCTTTGACAACTTCATTCTTTTCTCCCTTTGTCATGATGTTGATTATTGGTCCAGTTGTGAGGATTTTTGTTTTCTTTATGTTGAGGTGTAATCCATACTGAAGGCTTTTGTGTTTTATCTTCAACAGTAAGGACTTCAAGTCCTCTTCACTTTCAGCAAGCAAGTTTGTGTCATCTGCATATCGAAGGTTGTTAATGAGTCTTCCTCCAATCCTGATGTCCCATTCTTCTTCATATAGTCCAGCTTCTCAGATTAGTTGCTCAGCATACAGACTAAATAAGTATAGTGAAAGGATACATCCCTGACGCACACTTTTCCTGACTTTAAACCAAGCAGTATCCCCTTTTTCTGTTCGAACAATTGCCTCTTTGTCTATTGTCTTAGTTATCTAGTGCTGCTATAACAGAAATACAAGTGGAGGGCTTTAACAAAGAGAAATCTATTTTCTCACAGTCTAGTAGGCTAGAAGTCCAAATTCAGGTCTTCAGTTACAGGGGAAGGCTTTCTCTGTTGGCTCTGTAGAAAGGTCTGTGTCACCAGTCTTCCCTTGGTTTGGGAGCATCTCAGCGTAGAACCTCAGGTCCAAAGGAAGCGCTCTGCTCCTGGCACTGCTTTCTTGGTGATATGAGCTCCCCCTGTCTCTCTGCTCAATTCTCTCTTTTATATCTCAAGAGATGGCCTCAGGACACAGTCCAATCTTGTAGATTGAGTCCTGCTTTACTAATACAACTGCTGCCCATCCTCCCTCATTAACATCATACAGGCAGGATTTACAACATATAGGAAAATCACACAACACTTGGAATCATGGCCCAGTCAAATTGATACACACATTTTTTGGAGGACATAATTCAATCCATGACATCTATGTACAGGTTCCTCATGAGTACAATTAAGCGTTCAGGAATTCCCATCCTTCATAATGTTGTCTTCTTTTGAATCTGGTTTGAATTTCTGGCAGTTCCTTGTTGATGTACTGCTGCAATCAATCGCCTTTGAATGATTTCCAGCAAAATTTTACTTGTATGTGATATTAATGATATTTTTCAATAATTTCTGCATTCTTTTGGATCACCTTTCTTTGGAACGGGCACAAATATGAATCTCTTCCAATCAGTTTGCCAGGTATTTGTCTTCCAAATTTCTTTACATAGATGAGTGAGCACTTCCAGCATTGCATCTGTTTGTTGAAATATCTCAATTGGTATTCTGTCAATTCCTGGAGATTTGTTTTTCCCCAATGCCTTCAGTGCAGCTTGGACTTCTTCCTTCTGTGCCATTGGTTCTTGAACATATGCTAACTCTTGAAATGTTAGAACGTTGAAAAGTTCTTTTTGGTACAGTGACTGTGTGTATTCCTTCAATCTTCCTTTGATGCTTCCCGCATCGTTTAATATTTTCTCCATAGAATCCTTCAATATTGCAACTCGAGGCTTGAATTTTCTCTTCAGTTCTTTCAGCTTGAGAAATGCTGAGTATGTTCTTCCCTTTTGGTTTTCTATCTCCAGGTCTTTGAACATGTCATTATAGTACTTTTACTTTACTTTATCTTTTCGAGCCATCCTTTGAAATCTTCTGTTTAGCTCTCTTGCTTCATCATTTATTCCTTTTGCTTTCTCTACTCTACATTCAAGAGCAATTTTCAGAGTCTCTTCTGACATCCATTTTGGTCTTTTCTTTCTTTCCTTTTTTTTTTTTTTTAATAATCTTTCATTTTCTTCCTGTATGACATCCTTGATGTCATTCCACAACTCATCTAGTCTTTGGTCATTAATGTACAATGGATCAAATCTATTCTTGCAGGGACCTCTAAATTCAGGGAGGATATACTGAAAGTCATACTTTGGCTCTTGTGGACTTGTTCTAATTTTCTTTATCTTCAACTTGAACTTGCATGTGAGCAATTGATAGTCTATTCTGCAGTCAGCCCCTGGCCTTGTTCTGACTGATGTTAGTGAACTTTTCCGTCTTTTCTTTCCACAAATGTAGTCAATTTGATTCCTGTGTATTCCATCTGGTGAGGTCCACATATATAGTCACCATTTATGTTGAAAAAGGAATTTGCAATGAAGAAGTTGTTGGTCTTGCAAAATTCTATCATGTGATCTCTGGCCTAGTTTCTATCTCCAGGGCCATATTTTCCAACTACTTTTCCTTATTCTTTGTTTCCAACCTTGCATTCCAATCACTAGTAATTATCAATGCATCTTGATTGCAAGTTTGACCAATTTCAGACTATAGAAGTTGGTAAAAATCTTCAATTTCTTCATCTTTGGCATTAGTGATTGTTGCCAAATTTGAATAATAGTTGCATTAACTGGTCTTCCTTGTAGGTATATGGACACTGTCCTATCACTGACAGTGTTATACTTCAAGATAGATCTTAAAGTGTTCTTTTTGACAATGAATGCAATGCCATCCATCTTCAGCTTGTCATTCCTGGCATGATAGACCATATGATTGTTTGATTCAGAATGTTCAGTACCAGTCCATTTAAATTCACTAATGCCTAGGATATCAATGTTTATGTGTTCCATTTCATTTTTTATTTTATTGTACTTCAGGTGAAGGCTTACAGAACAAATAGTTTCTCATGAAACAGTAGTACACATGTTGTTTTATGACATTGGTTAACAACCCCACAACATATCAACCCTCTAACTTCTCAACCTTTTTTTTTGGTGAAAATACACATAGCCAAAGATACACCATTTCAGAAATTGCTACATGCACAGTTAAGTGACATTGACTGTGCTCTTCCAGTTGTGCTGTTATTCTCACTTAAGATGAAGGCTTACAGAATAAAATAGTTTCTCATTTAACAGTTACTACAAATGTTGCCCTATGACAATGGTTGACAATCTCACAAAACATCAACAATATCCTTACTCAACCTTGGGTTCCCTATCACCAGCTTCCTTGTCCCCTTCTGCCTTCTGGCCCTTGTCACTGGACTCCTGTACCTCATTAGTCTCATTTGGATTTACGGGGCTGTCCACTCCCAGGCTGAACGGTGAACCTCGGAGGTAACTTCACCACTGAGCTAAAAGGGTGTCTGGGGGCCATACTCTCGGGGTTTCTCCAGTCTCCTTTAGGCCAGTAAATCTTGGGGTTTTTTTGTCAGTTAGAATTATGCTCTACATCCTTCTCCAGCTCCGTCCAGAACCCTCTGGTGTGATCCCGGTCAGAGCAGTCAGTGGTGGTAGCCGGGCACCATCTAGCTGTACTGGACTCAGTCTGGTGGAGGCCTTGGTAGCTGTGGACAATTAGTCCTTCGGACTAACCTTTTCCTTGTGTCCTGTTCTCTTCATTCTCCCTTGCTCCCGAAAGGATGAGACCACTGGAGTATCTTAGATGGCTGCTCACAGGCTTTTAAGACCCCAGACACTACTCACCAAGGTAGAATGTAGAGCATTGTCTTTATAAGCTGTGTCATGCCAATTGATCTAGATGTTCCCCGAGACCATGGTCCCCACAGCCCTCCGCCCAGCAATTCAGTCCCTCAGGGAGTTTGGATGTGTCTATGGAGCTTCCGTGACCTTTCCTTGTACAAGTCGTGCTGGCTTCCCTGGTAATGTGTACTGTCTTAACCTTCCATTTAATTTTTGACAATTTCCAATTTTTCTAGATTCGTAGTTCATGCATTCCGTGTTCCTATTATTAATGAATCTTTGCAGCTGTTTCTTTTCATTTTGAGTCAGGCCACATCAGTAAATGAAGGTCTCCAGAACTTTATTCCATCCATGTCATTAAGGTTTACTCTACTTTGAAGAGGCAGCTCTTCCCTAGTTATGTTTTGAGTGCCTTCCAACCTGAGGGGCTCATCTTCTGGCACTATATCTAAGAATGTTCTGCTGCTATTCATAAGGTTTTCACTGGCTCATTTTTTTGGGTAGTAGATAGCCAGGTCCTTCTTACCAGTCTGTCTTAGTCTGAAAGCGTTGCAGAAACCTGTCCACCATGGGTGATCTTGCTGATATTTGAAATATACTGGTGGCATAGCTTCCAGCATCATAGCAACAAGCAAGCCACCACAGTAAAACAAACTGACAAATGCGTGGAGATTGACTTATTAGTATGCAGTATTACTTTACATAATATACATCATTTATTTTTATTCCCCAAAGAAGTCAGAAAAGTGTAATACTTTTAGTTATTCAAGATCCTTATATACTGTTTATTTATCCACCATTGTATTAAGCAGAAATGTTTATCAAACTGTATCTATATTTGATGCTATTATTAATAACTCCAAAATATGAAAAAAATTGAAATGTTTTCATCAACATCAGGAGAATTGTGTTTGGTATCATTTTAATATTTGGTATCTTCTTTTATATTCTGTCTCTTAAAGGTTCATAAGCCATAAATAACATCATTGAGAATGCTAACAGCCAGAAAATTTGGCATACTTCATTTTCCTTTCAGACCTAAAACTTTGTATGATATATTTCAGTGTATATTCAGTTATCTCATAAATTTGTTGCAAGTACTGACTAGATGAATAACTTTTTCTCTTTTAGTTAAAAGACTTTTTCTATATAAAATGATCTCATTAGAATGTATTCATGCAGTAAAATGATATTCTTCTCTAACAGCACCCCTCACTCTACACTGGGTCATTGTTCAATAGCAGGGACGTTTAATACTGAGCTTAAAATATGGACTGTAATGATGGATATGGTGAAGTGAAGCAGAGAGCTTACAGTGAGCGTGAGGACTTTTTACTGCTTCTGCCCATCACCTTCACAGACAGGAGTAAAGCTTTTACAATCATAGATCAAGGGGCAAAGACACACCCATTAGCTTTTCACCGCTTACCTTCAAGCGGATAGATAAAGATAAGAAATTAATTCCTGTGTTTTACTCTTACCAGGTACTTATTAGGATTCCTTTGATTTTAGTGGACTTTCTGCTTAAGAATATTGTCAATTCACAAGAAAGGGGCAAGTCTCAACTTTGTCATTTGCACTGCTCTCTTCAGTAAACAGATCAAGAAAATCATTTGTTCAGCATTACCAGGTGCACCACACAGCCCTCTGGTTACCTAACCAAGCTGCCCAAATCGCATGGTGAAGTGTCTGGGAAGCTACATGATTCACCACCACTTCATCGTGGGGATAAATGCTATCTGGAAGCTTCACCCCCGTCTTACCAGTTATATGGCCATAAGCTCTGAGACCACAACACAGACTTGATTCCCAAACCCTTAACAGATAACTGTAGGATCCATATATATTATCTCATATTTAGTGCCATTTTTTTTGTCTTCTTCTGATTGACATAGGTCTCTTTTCTATGTCAACTTTTTCTACTATCCAGATTGATAAATGTTTTATTTTCATCACAGAAATATCCTGAAATGTTATATATGTCAATTGCTATTTATTTTATAGGGAACACTTTTACAAAAAAAATTCAGATTTAAAGTTCTCATCTGCCTTATTTTATGTTTTTTCAGACAGAAACTGTACTCATTTTCACTTGGACAGTAATTTTAGGTTCAGTAAAAAAAAAATAATTTTAGAGTTAGAGTAAAACACATCATACAACCAGTGAGTTGAAAGACCCCACGGAGCCAATTTGTGTGATTCAGGCAAAACCAAAAACAAACAACCCAAGTGATACCTTTGACTGAGTTATCCAAATTGATAAGAGCAGATCTATCAAAATAACTGTATGTGTATCTCCCATTTTGTTTTGCTGTTGTATAAATAGGAGCATGGTGCCACTCATTAACTTGTGTTAAAGCAAATGTATGTGCTGAGGCTCTGTGACCCTGAAATGAAATGGTCCCTCTAACCTACAGGAGGGTGTGTGGGCCGTGATAGCACTGGCCAGATTGCCAACCACATTCGCTCTTATGATGGACTGAACTGTGTCCCCCCAAAACATGTGTTGAGGTCCTAGTCCCTGTACCAGTGAATGTGACCCTGTTTGGAAAGTAGGTTTTTCTTCTGTTGTGCTAATTAGGCTGTAACAGAATAGGGTGGGTCCTAAACCTAATCCCTTATGAGTGGTGTCTTATTAAAAGAGCAGAATAGACACAGAGAGATAAACACAGGGGGACGAGACGGTATGAGAAACCTTCTACAAGCCAAGGAATGCTTGGCGCTACCTACAAGGAAGGACCCTCCCATAGAGCCGATGCCTCCATTTGGACTGCTAGCTTCCAGAACTGTGAGAAAACAAATTTCTGTTCTTTAAAACCACCCATTTGCGATATTTGTGTTATGGCAGGACTAGGTAACTAAGAAAGTGTCCATACATGCATTTGAAAATAAGACCTCAAGAAGTAAGGTTAAAAAGACCTTAGCCTGGACAAGCAATTGTTAATTCAGTCTTTTGAAGGCTGCAGTATTTATGGCTGCAACAAAAATAGAACAGTCAGGATCCTATGCCAGAGAACTTCAGCATTAAAGATGGGGCATCCACAGCCCTGCTTAGTGTTCCACGTAGGCTTTATTATAAGGTGATCCTTGAAGAGAAAGAATGCAGACTCATCTGTGTAAGTGTCTCACTTCACACTCTCTAGGAGACAGCCATGTTCTGTAAATAGAAACAGGGACAGAATCAGTAAAAATGCCTTTTTCTTGAGCTTATTTAGTTATGGCTGTCATGTCTATCCAGTACCCATCTGTCTTTTGTTGTACGGTGGTGGCTTGCATGTTGCTATGATGCTGGAAGCTATGCCATGGATATTTCAAATACCAGCAGGGTCACCCATGCTGGGCAGTTTTCAGTGGAGCTTCCAGGCTAGACAGACAAGGAAGAAAGGCCTTGAGAGTACTTCTGAAAATTAGTCGATGAAAACCCTATGGATCACAACAGAATATTGTTCCTTATAGTGTTTGAAAATGAGCCGTCTATGTTGGAAGGAACTCAAAATACACAGTGACCACAACAAGAGACACGAGACTCAAGTATGCCAATGATCTTGAAAATGGCACAGGACCAGGACCAGTCAGTGATTTATTCTGGTGTACATGGGGTCACCATGTGTCAGAGCCGACTTGACAGCAACTGTCTATGGTATATATTTTATTGTAATGAAATTAATTCCTTTCTAAAAAATTGAATATCATGAAACATGGTTGTCATTCATCTTCATGTTAATTTATTTCATAACTGTTGTGTTTTGCACGATGTGGTTTTAAGCTGTTGTGAGTGGGTTCAGTATGTGTAGAAAGATGAGAATATTGTGATTTGTATATCATCACTTACTGCATTGGAGTGAGGGTGAGGCCAAAGCTTGTCAAGGATGAGAGATAGGAAAGACAACATTTTAAAGATCTCCTAGTGACTTTTCTCAAAGGTATCCAAGTAAAAATAAGAACTAGGATATCAGCCAGTCTGACAAGGTTACTTGCTCAGATCAAGACCTTTTGCTTTGGTTGGAGTTTTGATAGTTGACTAGAAGGAGAGGCCACTTTAAGATTACACAGATGAGGCCAGGCTCATAGAGTCTTATCCATAAAACATATCCTGCTGCCTGATGTTTAACATCTGCACTTTCACAAGGAAAGAATTAACACTGCTTTAAGTCAGAGGTCAGGATTCATATACATGGGGAGACCATGCAGGGATGCTAGATGAGAGAGAACCCAATCGCTGGGTCTGGGACAGACATGGGGCCAGCAAGAGGGCAGGCCCTGCCCAAAGGAGTGCAAACCAATTTATATCTGTCCTGTGGCCACACCAAGGGCACAGTGCCAGCATGGAGCCTGTGCTGCTGACAAAATTGGGAGACGGTGTCCATTTGTAGAGAGATAAAGCTGACAAAGGAGGCAGTCTCTGTGGTGACTCCCTTGTTTATATTTCTGTCTGCTCCAGGAATTATCCCGTTAAACCTAGTTAAGATCATACTTGCTGAAAAAAGGGCAGCATATAATCGCAGGTGAATTGTTATTGGTTATGGAGTAGAAAAATGATGCTTAGTATTAGAGAAATGTTTCCCATTTGAGTCTCCAAAACAGAGATCATGGCCTTCATAAAAGTTCAAATGTAGCCTCAATTAAAGCCTAAAATCTCTCCTGATTGAAAATGTACCTCTAAACATCCAATGACATGCTTTTTAACTAAAAGATTAATGTGAGGGTTCCGGCAAGATGGCGCTCTAGGCAGAAGCACCACGCCGTCCCTCCACAGCAAAGATCCGAAAAACTAAGCGAAACAGAGAATGCAACAATCCTGAAACCCTAGAACATCAAATGAAGAGATAAAGAACTCAGCCGGGCACCAAATGGAGTGAGAATACTGAAAGAGAACGGAGAGCTAGGAGAGATTCATGCAGAGGTCCCTTACCAGCTAACGCAGCG
>NW_004444105.1:759220-783836 GCF_000243295.1 Trichechus manatus latirostris
TGTAGTAACTGTTAAATGAGAAACTATTTTTTTCTATAAGCCTTCATCTTAAGTGAGAATAACAGCACAATTGGAAAAGCGTAGTCAATGTCACTGAACTGTGTTTGTAGAATGTTTTGAAATGGTGTATCTTTGGCTATGTGTATTTTCACGAAAAAAAAAAAGATTAATGTGGAAAATATGATTCACCTAGCAAAATTTAAAAAATTTGTCTCATTAGCTTTTTTGATTTTGTTTCAATATTTCTCACTTTTTAAAAATAAATGAAGTATATATTTTTTAATAATATTTTATTGTGTTTAAGGTGAAAGTTTACACAGCAAATTAAGTTCCCATTTAACAATTTATACACAGATTATTCAGTGAGATTGGTTACATTTGTCACAATGGGTCATCATTATCATTTATTCCATTCTTGTATCATTTCCAGTACTCTAGTTTCCCTGCCCCCTTACCTTCTCATCTTTGCCTAAGAATACATTTTGGCCATTTGGACTTTTATAGATGATTTTTTAAAGGAACTCATTATTCACAGGTGATATTCTTTATTTTATGAGCTAGCTTGTTAGTTAGCTGAAAGATGACCTCAGAGAATAATTTTGGATTAAAGTTTAAAGAGTATCTCAGGGCGATAGTCTTGGAGAGCCCGCTAGTTTTAACTGGTCCAGTATGTCTGGACGTTTTAACAACTTAAGTTCTTTTCCATATTTTTCTCCCATTCTATCAGGATCCACCTATTGTGACCCTGATCAGAACAGTCATAGCCAGGCGCTATCTAGTTCTTTTGGTCTCAGGTAGATGAGATCTTTGTTAGTGTAGACTATTAGTCCTGTAGACTACTTTGTTTTCTGACTCTTTGGTTTCCTACTTTCTCTTTTGTTACAGAGGTGTACAGATCAATAGTTGTATTTTAGATGGCTGCTTGTAAGCTTTTAAGACCCTAGACACTACTCACCACATTGGGATGTAGTGCACACACGTTACGAACTATATTATGTCAATTAAATAAGTTGTCCCATGAAACTATTGTCCTAAACCTTCACACCCAGAAAACCAATCTTGTAAGGTGTTTTGTTATGTCTAAGAAGTATACATAACTGTGTCCATTATGATGTTTATTATATATATGAATATACATGCATGCACACACATACCTGTCTGTACATATGTCTATAGATACATCTGTCTGTGCACATCATATGTACCCACATATTCACACTCATACAGGTATATGCCTATGTAAATATTTGTGTAACCATACACATATTTTTTTGTTTGTTGTTGGTTTTGTAAAATCGTATGTGTCGTATCCTTTACCAAAAAAACTTCTTCTCTCTTGTGCACTTCTTAGTGATGTCTTTAACCTTGGTCAAGCTGTGTTTACTTTGATACATTTAGTGCTACTTTGCAAATCACTAAAAATAACAAGTGTCTACTATCTCAGGAGTGCTCCCTCTATCCCTGGTAACCACAAATGAGCATTAGTCTCTGTGTATATATCTCTTCTTGTCTTCTCATGAAAGTGCAATCTTACAATATTTGTCATTTTGTGATTGACTTATTTCAGTCAGCATAATGTCCTCCAGATTCATCCACACTATAAGATGTTTCTAGGACTCATCATTATACTTTATGGCTGTGTAGTATTTCATTGTATGTATGTACCACATTTTGTTTATCCATTCATCCATTGTTGGGTACTGCGATTGTTTCCATCTTTTCCTATTGCGTATATTGCTGCAAGGAACATAGATGTGCATATGTCTGTCTGTATGTCTGTTATGGATTGATTTGTGTCCCCCCAAAATGTGTGTCAACTTGGCTTGGCCATGATTCCCAGTATTGTGTGGTTGTCCTCCATTTTGTGATTTGATGTAATTATCCTATGTATTGTAAATCTTAACCTCTATGTTGTTAATGAGTCAGAGTTAGATGCAGTATGTTAATGAGGCAGGACACAATCTACAGTATTAGGTTGTATCTTGAGTCAGTCTCTTTTGAGATATAAAAGAATGAAGCAAGCAGGGAGAAGAAGGACCTCCTACGACCAAAAAAGAATAGCTGGGAGCAGAGCAGGGTCCTTTGGACTCTGTGCTGAGAAAGTGCTAGGCCCAGGGGAAGATCGATGACAAAGACTTTCCCCCAGAGCCGACAGAGAGTGAAGGCCTTCCCCTGAATTCGACTTCTAGCCTCCTAAACTGTGACAAAATAAATTTCTGCTTGTTAAAATCAACCACTTGTGGTATTTGTATTGTAGCAGCACTGGATAACTAAGACAGTGTCTTTTATTTGATCCCTAGGGTGTATACTTCGGAGTGGGATTGCCAGATCATAAGGTATTTATATTTCTAGCTCTTCATGGAAATGCAGTACTATTTTCCATAGTGATTGTACCATGTTACAACCCACCAGCTGTGGACAAGTGTTCCAATCTCCCCACATACTCCCCAGCGTTTGTTGTTTCGTGTTTTATTTATTTTTTAGTCAATGCTATTTTTGCGGTGGTGAGATGGTATGTCACTGTAGTTTGATTTGCATCTCTCTAATGGCTAATGATCCTGAGCATCTTTTCATGTATTTGCTGGCTGCTTGAATGTCCTCTTTGATGAAGTGTCTATTCATGTCCATTCAGAGCCATAATAAAGGGGGTTAGAGGGGGGCCTTTGACCTCGAGCATAAGTCCAAGAGGGTACCAGAGACCAGCAAATCAACCCCCACCCCCAGCAACAAGGCCAGTGGGGGGTGGCATGCAAACTTAAGAGGTTGCCCTTGGGCACTCGTTACCCTCACTGTGGCTCTGTGTCCATTGCCCAATTTTAAATTGGATGTTTTGTCTTTCTGTTCAGCTAGTGAAGTTTTCTACATATTTGAGGGATTACATCCTTGTCGGATATGCTATTCCTGAAGATTTTTTTTTCCCAGTTTGTAGGTTGTCTTGTGAAGTCTCTGGGATTCTCTATGTCTAGGATCATGTCATCTGCAAATAGAGATATTTTTACTTCTTTCTTTCCAATTTGGATATCCTTTATTTCCCTTTCTTGACCTCCTGTTCTGGCTAGGACTTCCAGTACAATATTGAATAAGAGATTCAAGAATAAGAATCCTTGTCTCATTCCTTTTCTCAAGGGGAAGGTTCTCAGTATTTCTGCACTGAGAATAATGTTGACTGTTGGTTTTGCATATATATTCTTAATTATGTTGAGGAATTTCCCTTCTGTTACTATTTTGCTGAGAGTTTTTACCAGGAAAGTCTGTTGGATTTTATCAAATCTCTTGTCTGCACCAATTGAAATGATCATGTGGTTCTTTTTTTCTTTTTTTTTTAATATGGTGAATTACGTTGATTGATTTTCTAATGTTGAACCACCTTACATTCCTGGAATGGATCCCACTTGATTATGATGTATGATTTTCTTAATATGTTGCTGAATTCTGTTCACTAGAATTTGTTGAGAATTTTTGCATCTGTATTCATGAGGGACATTGGTATGTAAATTTTTTTGTTTTTGGTGATGACTTTAACTGGCTCTGGTGTCAGAATGATGCTGGCTTAATAGAATTAGTTAGGGAGTTTTGCTTCCTTTACTATGTTTTGAAAGAGTTGAGTAAAATTGACATCAACTATTCTCTGAATGATTGGTAAAATTCCCCAGTGAAGCCTTTTGGGCCGGGGCTTTTTATTTTTTTGTTGGGAGTGTTTTTTTTATGACATCTTCAATCTCTTAGTTTATTATGGATCTGTTTAGATTTTATACCTCTATTTGTGTTAGTTTTGATAAGTAGTGTGTTTCTAGGAATTTGTCCATTTATTCTAGGTTTTCAAATTTGAGTATAATTTTTCATAGTAGTTTGTTAGGATTCTCTTTACCTTTGTTTCAATTTTTATGTCTCCAATTTCATTTCTTATTTTTGTTATTTCATCTTGTCACTTTTTTCCTTTGTCAATTTGATGTGTGGTTTGTCAATTTTATTGATCCTTTCAAAGAACCAACTTTTAATCTTGTTGATTCTTTCTATTGTTTTTCTGTTTAATTTATTTCTGTTTTGATCTTCATTGTTTATTCTGGTAGGTTTGGTTTTCTTTTGCTGTTTCTCTTCTATTTGTTCAAGTTGTCAGGTTAAGTTATTGGTATTAGAAACCTTTCTTCTTTCTTAATGTGTGCATTTACTACTATGCACTTCCCTCGGAGCACTGCTTTTGCTGTGTTCCAAAGGTTTGATGTGCTGTGTTTTCATTCTCACTTGATTCTAAGTATTTTTTTGTTTATTCTTGTTTTCTTCCATGAATCAATAGCTTTTCAGTGATGTATTATTTAGTTTCCATGTTGTCATGGTTCGAATTATGTCCTCCTCAAAAAAGTGTGTATCAATTTGGCCAGACCATGATTCCCAGTATTATGTGATTTTCCTGTATGTTGTAAGTTCTGCCTCTATGATGTTAATGAGGGAAGATGGGCAGCAGTTGTGTTAGTACGGCAGGACTCAATCTACAAGGTTGGATTATGTCCTGAGGCAATCTCTTGAGATATAAAAGAGAGAAGTGAGCAGAGAGACAGGGAGCTCAAACCACCAGAAAGCAGTGCCAGGAGCAGAGCGCATCCTTTGGAACCTGGGTCTCTGTGCAGAGAAGCTCCTAGTCCGGGGTGTAACTGGACCATTTCAGGTCTGCTTAGCGTGGCTAGAAAGACACGAAGCAGTGAAAGTGGAAGAAGCAGCTTTATTTAGTTGGTCAAGTAAAGGAGCCCACCGGGACTTGTGTCACCAAGGTGGCTCTCTGAACGATGGCTCGAGGGGTTTATATGGGTAAAGTAAATTGGGTCTGGAGTCTTCAGGGACGCCCCAAGGTAGAGTCAGCCTAATGATTGGTTTGGCCCATAAAGGCACTCCTGGGGCTGTCTGATCTGTGTCTGCTCAGCCTAAAAAAGGGACCACAAAATGGCGTTTTGCCCACGTTTGGGGTGTAGACCGGGGTGTGTTTTTTGGCCTCTGAAGTCAATAGGTCATCCAAGGGACGTGGTTGTCAGTACTGCGCATGTCAGGCAGACCAAACCTGGTTCCAGATCAGTTTTGACTGGTCTTGAGACCCGTCTCTTGTTTTTCTTAACAGAGCCAGAACCGGAAGTATACCTAAATAAGGAGATATCTTAAAGACAGGGGTTAGTTCCTACATTACTTAATAAGGTGATAGTTTACATGCAAGGAGTTAGTTCTCATATCACATAGGATGGCAGACACCACCACTTGTTTATTCAAGATGGTGGGTGTGCTATCAGCCTCATTCCCTCCTTTTCTCTCCAGGATTTGGACAACTAGTCCAAATTCTGTCTTTTACAGGGAGTTGAGTTAGAAGTCATTCTTCTGTAACTTCTTCAAGCTGAAAAGGGGCATTGGCATAAAACAGGAAAAGAGTCTTCCCTATCAGTGGAGGGTACGGGAGTATAATCACCTAAGACCATCTGTAAATGTACCTACCGAGAAAGGCAGGTGCATGATGGCTCAGGAGCAAAGAAGATGATTGTATCCCTGTAGAAAAATACAAAACTCATCTAATATTAGTAAAATGATGAGGAGAGCCCACAGAACAGCTAGTATGATAGCTAATACAAACACCTAAGGGATGACACTCAACAGGCATAATAAGTCACTTACCTGCTTTCTGTTTCGTAAAAAGCCATTTTAGTTCTCCTACTGGTTCAGCTTTCCAGTTGTGGTTTTGCTGAGTCTTTTGTTCAAGATTTGGGACAGGTACTGGTATGATCCTGGTGTGGTGAATCCAAACCCCCTTTCCACTGACTTTGACGGCTGTCGGTGTGGACATCAACACTTCATAGGGTCCACTCCATTTTTCAGTTAGTGTTGCACTATCCCAGACTTTGATATACACCCAACTTCCAGGCTTTGCAGTGTGAAGTGGTACTTCAGGTGGTGGGACAGTCTGCCAGGTGGGGTTGGCATACCTGTGGAGAGATTAAAGAATTTCTCCTGCTAAGCACAGATATTGCTTTATGAATAATTTACCTTGTTCGTGAATACAATCAGCTCCCAGGTCTTTGGTTATATTTATAGCACTTAAATCAGATTCATTATAGTTCAGAAGCAAGGGGCGCCCATATGGAAGTTCAAAGGGACTTATCTTTAGCTTAGTTCTAGGAGCAACTCTTACCCTGAACAGAGCTATAGAGAGTGCTTTTGTCCAAACTAACCTAGTTTCTTGATATATTTTGGCTATATGTGTCTTTAGTGTCCCGTTCATTCCTTCTACCTTTCCACTGGACTGTGGTCTCCAGGCACTGTGGAAATGCCACTTGATGCCAGGATGCATACTATAAGTTCAGTTACCATGGCAGTGAAGGGAGATCCATTGTCACTTTCAATCGACTGTGGTAGGCCACATCTAGGAATGATCTCCTCTAAAAGAAGTTTCACTACTTCTGTAGCTTTTTCTACCTTGCAAGGATAAGCTTCTACCCAGTTAAAAAAAGTGTCCACAAAGACTAACAAATATTTTTTAATTACCTGGCACTTGTGGCATTTCTGTAAAGTCTACTTGCCAGTCTTCTCCAGGGATTTGTCCCCAATACTGAGTTATGACAAATGTTTTCGGATTATTTTTCTGGCAGGTGACACATTGTTGGGTAATAGATTTTATGGTCGCTTGAATACCTTCACCCACTAGGTGTTGTCACACCCAATCATACATAGCCTCTCTCCCGTAGTGAGTGGACTCACTTTCTTAGGACTGGAGGTGTCTTTTCTTTTGGAAGGAATAATTCTCCATGTATTGTACAAAACCATTTTCTCTTTTTTTAGAACTTCCATTCATTGTCTATATATTCATCTCTCTCTGTATATCCCGGGTTGTCACTTAATTTTGGGAGTTGAGGAATCAGAGCTGCTATCACTACAGGTGTAAGAGTCTGTGCAGCCTGTCTTGCTTCTAGGTCTGCTTTTCTATTGCCCTGAGCAGTGAGCGACTCACCTTGTTGATGACCTTTGCAATGGATTACAGCCACAGCTTTCAGTAACAAGACTGCTTCAAGAAGTAATAATATTTGTTGGCCGGGCTTAATTTCTTTCCCCGCTGAAGTTAACAATCCTCTCTGCCTCCAAAGTGCCCCATGTGCATGTAAGACTGAAGATACATACTTTGAATCCGTGTAAATATTTGCCCGTTGTGCCTTGGCCTGTCTCAAAGCTTGGATCATGGCGATAGCTCAGCTTTCTGAGCTGAGGTGCCACTAGGGAGAGCATTCACTTCCCTAACTGCAGTAAGGGTGACAATCGCATAGCCCACTTTCTGTTTCTCACCTTCTACAGAGCTGCTCCTATCAGTGAAAGAGTTCAAGATCTGCTTGGGTCAAGGGCCTGTCCTGTAAGTCAGGGTGGCTGGCATACACTGAATCAACAGTTTGAACACAGTCATGTTGTATGGTTCACCAAGGGGCAAAGAAGAGAGGAGAGTGGCTGGATTCAGAGTAATCATGGGCTGGATTTGGAAATTTGGATTGTCCGCTAGGGCACCTTGGTACTGGGTCATTTGGCTTTGAGATAACCAGTGGCTGCCTCTATGTTCTAAGACTGTCAGAAAGGAATGAGCGGTATACATCCGCACTGGCTGCCCTAGAGTGAACTTTCCCACAGCTTTCAGCAGTCTGACACTTGCTGCCACTGTCTTTAGGCAAGCTGACCACGCTTGAGTCACTGGGTCAAAAGTTTTAGAAAAATAAGCCACAAGGTGTCTCCAAGACCCTAAATGTTGGGTAAGCACCCCCACTGCAATTCCTTGATTTCATGTACAAACAAGTCAAAGGGCTTTTGCAGGTCAGGCAGACCTAGGGCCAGGGACTCCGGTAAGGCCCTTTTAACCTATTCAGATGCTCTTTGTTCGAGATCAGTCCAGACAAATAGGTCTATTTCTTTCCCTTCTAAGAGTGCCTATAAAGGTTTGGTTAACACTCCAAAATTTGGGATCTGGATTCTACAAAATCCTGCAATTCCTAGAAACCCACACAGCTATTTACAATTCTCAGGTGGGCAAGCCTGCAGATGGCCTGTTTTCTCTCTGGTTGTAGTTCTCATTGCCCTGCACTGATGGTAAATCCTAAATAAGTAACCATTTGTTGCACAATCTGAGCTTTTTCTTTAGATACTTGATACCACCTTCAGCCAAGAAGTTTAAACAGTCACAGTGTTAGTGCTACTGTCAAATTCATTATTATTTGCAATAAGGAGATTGTCTGCATATTGTAGAAGAGCCCCATTAGTCAATATTAGTCTCTGATGTTCTCTGGCCAAGGTGGTCCCAAATAATGTTGGAGAGTTTTTAAATTCTTGCGGGAGAACAGTCCAGCAATATTGTTGCTTTTGCCTAGAGTTTGGATCCTCCCACTCAAATGTGAATATTTCTTGACTTTGTATGTCCAGAAAAAGACATCTTTTAAATCTAAAACTGAAAACCAAGTCCAGGCGGGCAACAGGGTTGAAAGTAAAGTGTAGGGGTTAGCTACCATTGGATGTATGGTGACTGTTACCTGGTTGATGGCTCACAGGTCCTGGACAAAATGATATGTCCCATCCTTCTTCTTGACTGGTAAAATAGGGATGGTAAAAGCTGTGTGGCAAATCTGCAAAAGTCCAAAATTTAGGTACTTACCAGTGAGCTGATGAATGGCCACCTGGGCTTCTCAATTTAGTGGGTACTGTCTAACATGTAGTGGTGTGATGTTGGGTAGCAGCTGGAGTTTGACCAGCTCTGCATTGTGGGCGTATCCTGGTAGTTAAGTGGCCCAAACAATTGGGTTAATTTCCTTTTCTACTTACTGGTTTGGGAAAAACACCTTTCCCTGATGACTTTTCAACCATGTTCAGCAGGGACAACAACATGCATCTGTCCTTGTTCAAAATAAATTTCAGCCTGTAATTTACTGAGAAAGTCTTTAACCAATAATGCGACAGGGCATTCAGGCATATATAAAAAAGAGTGCATCAGGGTTTTCACTTTTCCTGGGAAAGAGCATGTTAAAAGTTGGAGAAAAGGTTGAGTGCCTTTTTTCCCTGATACTCCAACCACAGAAATCTTTTTCTTAGAGGCTAGACCCACTGGATGGGTTAAGACTGAGTGGGTTGCACCAGTCTCCACATTGGTTACAACCAGAGGTTCTGGTGGAGGGCCTGCCTCCAGTCCCCTCTAATCAGTCTTCTTCTAAACTTAGGGCTTGAATGACTCCTGGGCTTGTTTTGACAGCTTTGGGCACTCTCTTTTCTAGTGGCCTTCCTCTTTACAGTAGGCACACTGGTCTTTATCCAAAGGAATCTTGTTATGCACTCCACCTACTGGAGGCCCTCCTTTTCTTTGTCTATTTGGGCCTCACTTCAGGGCTGTGGCCAGTAAGGTTGCCTGTCTTTTGGCTCTTTGATCTTCTTTTGTGTCTTGTGTCTTTTCTTTTTCCCTTTCTCTGTTATTATAAACTCAGAAGCCCCACTCAACTAAGTGCCCACTACTCATCATAATGCTCCCTTCTGTTTCTTTGAAGTTTCTTTCTAGTATCTGGGGCACTTTGTCCAATGAAGATAGCATTAAATATTCTGGTATTTTCAAGCTGTTCTGGTTCTAAATTAGTACACTGTCTAAAGGTGGAGAAGATTCTTTCTAAGAAGGCAGAGGTGTCCTCATCTGATTTTTGTCTGACTTCATAGACTTTATTCAAACTCTTGCTTTAGGGCCCCATTCTTAAGCCTTATGAGTAAACAATTCTGGTACTGGGTAAGCCCACCTTACTTGTCGGCATTGTTTTGGTTTCCAGTGAGGGTCCCAGGGGGGATGGCCTCGTCTGGTGTCAGGTTACCTGGTTGTACATCATGTCGGTGCTGGGCTTCTTCCCTGTTTTTTTTCAAATACCATTCATCTTTCCTCAGGAATCAGTACAGTATTTAAGAGACTGACAGTCTGGCCAAGTAGGTCAAAAGAATTAAAAATCATAGTAAACAGTTCATACATTTTGAGTGGATCCTGTCTATATCCTGGAGTGTGATTTTTCCAACTGTATAAGTCACAGGTGGTAAAAGGCACATGCACACACCATGGTGCCATTTCCTGCTGGGACCTGTCTAAAGAGGTACTGTCCTGAGGTTCCCTGAGCATGGCTCTGATTAGACAAGTGCTCTTTTTGGGTCAAATTGGAAACTTGATAGGGCATCCCCTGCCTCATGTGGAGTGGGGAGAGAAAATGTCCCCCTTCCCCTGGACCTCCAGCAGCAGCCGTGTTCTCCTGTCCTGTACCTGTGTCTGAGCCAGGAGAAGGCTGAGGTTGGTAACATGGTGGTGGCTATGGGAGTCCCAGTGGATCACAAGGATCGTCTCCTGTTAGTACAGGAGCCAAAGGATTTTTCTTAGCTTCCTTTTGAACAAAGATATTACAAGTTTGTTGAGTTTCCTCATCATTATATAATGACATGCATAAAGTTTTTCATCCCATTTCCCATTTCTAGTGCAGTACAAATCCAACTGCAAAATGGTGTTATACCTCAACAAGTCGTTAGGGAGCCACCATTCATTGTCTCCAGAAGTGATACTGTGGCCAGGCCGTATTACAGAGAAAAAAAATATTCTTTTCTTTTTCATGGGTCATAACCAAACTTATCCCAGAGTTTTAGAATACCCCCTAAGGAGGAACATTCAGGAACATTCAGGAACACCCCCGAAACTTTCCCATTTTCTTCTACCTGAAACAAATACTTCAACCTAAAACAAAATGACTAGCCAAATCAAAATACTAAGAGTCCAAAACTAGCTAGAGACCGACTGGTTAAACAACCTAGTGCTTATTGCTTCCCTTTTCCTGCTCGAATACCAGACCCCAAAGGAGCCCTCAACACAGGTCCAAATAGCACGGCTATCAGGTTGAATTACAAACCGAGTCCCAAACAGATTACTTACCCAAATTCTCAAGGTTCTTCTCCCACTTTCTGAGGGCCGCCATTGGGACTGAGATAGGTCCATCTCAGGGGCTGGGGGCGAAGTCCTTCTGGAGAAATATCTGGTGTGCTCTGGGTGTTCTCCTCCAGTCTGGGTGGGCCCCTCCAGACACTAAGTGACGCCCTCCTGGCTAGCTCACCAGAAAATGTAACTGGACGCTTCCAGGTCTGCTCAGCATGGCTAGAAAGACATGACACAGTGAAAGCGGAAGAAGAAGCTTTATTTAGTTGGTCAAGTAAAGGAGCCCACCAGGACTTGTGTCACCAAGGTGGCCTGAGGGATTTATATGGGTAAAGTAAATTGGGTCTGGGGTCTTCAGGGACACCCCAAGGTGGAGTCAGCCTGCTGATTGGTTTGGCCTAAAAAGGTGTTCCTGGGGCAGTCTGATCTGCGCCTGCTCAGTCTAAGAGGGGGGGGCAACAAAGATGGCATTTTGCCCACATCCAGGGAGTAGACGGGGGTGTGTTTTTTGGCCTCTGACATCAATAGGTCATTTAAGGGACACAGTTGTCAGTACTGCACATGTCAGGCGGGCCAAACCTGGTTCCACATCAGTTTCAACTGGTCTTGAGACCCCAGTCTCTTGTTTTTCTTAACTGAGCCAGAACAGGAAGGATACCTAAATAAGGACAGGGTGTTAGTGCCTACATTACCTAATAAAGAGATAGCTTACATGTAAGGAGTTAGTTCTCATATCACATAGGATGGCAGGCAGCACCCCTTGCTTATTCAAGATGGTGGGCATGCCACTGGCCTCAGAGGGAACATTGATGAGAAGGCCAACAGAAAGTGAAAACCTTCCCATGGAGCTGATGCCCTAAATTTTGACTATAAGCCTACTTTACTGTGAAGAAATAAATTTCTCTTTGTTAAAGCCATCCACTTCTGGTATTTCTGTTATAGCAGCACTAGATGACTAAGACAGAATTTGGTACAGAGCGAGTAGGGTGCCGCAGTAACAGATACCTAAAATAAGGAAGTGGTTTTGAAACTGTGACTGGATAGAGGAGTGGCAGCAGCAGAAAAGCAGCAGCAACAGAGAACCAGCAGCTGCAGAACCAGTAGACAAGCACGAGACAGCAAGACGGCTCTTTAGCCAACCCACGGAACGAGAGAGGTGAGTGCTTGTGAGCAGAAGGCTTCCTGGTGGATTAGGGTGCCTCCAGGCCCTTACTGGTTGAGCTACAGAGCTTTGGAACACTTTCTCCAGCAGGGCAGATACAGGAATTAGGCTGAGGGCTGAGGGCCGAGAGCTCACAGGAAGCAGAAGCTGAAGAGACAAGGGACACAAGAAGCTGAGCTGCCTCAGTCTCAAAAGGTATGGCCAGGACCTCAGGGTTTCAAAGGGTGGAGCCATGGCCTCTGGTGTTTCTAAGGGTGGAGTTGCCACTTAGATAGTCTAGGAGAATGGTGTCTGTAAAGCCGAGGGAGCAGAGTTGCTGTCCTAGTGGGCCTGGATGGTGGAGCTGAAGCCCAGGGCTGAGGGGCTTCCACTCAGAATCCGGAGACTGTGGCCAATACCTAGAGTCTGGAGGGCAGGGCCATTGTGTAAATTGTCTCAGAGAATAGAAGATTATTTTCAAAAACTTGAGGGCTAATGTAATGTGTTCTGCTGACTTGCTTGGTGCCTGTTATCCCTTCTTTTCCTTCGGTTTCTCCCATCTGTAATGGCAATGTCTATCTTGTGCCTGTTCTGCCAGGCACAAAACATTGAGACTAATTTGTTCGAGAAACAAACTGAAAAAATGATTAAAGAAAAACAAAGAAAGTCTGAGAGTTATACGGAACACCATCAAAAGGAATGATATACATATATTTGGAATATCAGGAAAGGAAGAGAGAAAAAAGAGCAAGAGAGAATTTTTGAAGATATAAGGGCAGAAAACTTCCCAAATATCCTGAAAGATGAAAAATTTTCCATTCAAGAAGCTCAACAAACCCTATACATGGCAGAACCCAAAAGAAATTCACCAAGACATATCATAATCAAACTTTCCAGAACCAAAGACAAAGAAAGAATCTTGAAAGCAGCTTGTGAAAAGGAAAATGTCACTTACAATGGGGCCTCAATAAGACTAAGTATTGACTTCTTTTCAGAAGCCATGCAGGACATAAGACAATGAGATGACATATACAAAACCCTTCACCAAAGTTACCACTTATCTATTGTTTATTTACTATTCCCCCCCACCCCTCACATCCCTCATAACCATCAAAGATTGTTTCTTTTTGTGTGTTAACCTTCCTCAGAAAGGTTTTCTGTCCCTTTATTTTGTTTGTTTGCTTGAGCCATCTTATCTTGTTTATTCATGTGATTTCTAATAGATTGATCTCTTCAAGACATTAAGGTTCTGTTTTATTTGTTTATATATGTCTTTATTGATTGTATGTTTGTCTTTTTTTTTCTTTTGTTTTTACATATCCAGAGCAGCTTCTTCTCTTTCTCATTATACGTCTACCTTCTTTGGATTGTTTTAACTGTTGTTTTGAAATATTGTTTTTTGTATAACTATGGTGCTACTGGTGGATAAGAGTAATTTTTTCTCACTGAGGGGTATGATGGGTCACATACACATGAGGATCTTCTATCTTTGGATATATATGTCTTCCCTTATAGGATTACACTGAAGTGTGAAAGTAGATCCCTTCCCTGTTGAGGGGCTCCATGTGTCGGGTAGTTAGGATCCCTGCACATCTCTTTTGGGGCCACATGGTCCTTCTGTGTTAGCATGTGCTGTAAGTGCAGCCTCTGGAGAGCAAAGTGATTCATCTCAGACCCAGTGAGGCAGCACTACGTTAATGGGCAAGGCCAGCCCTCTGCTTAGTCATGGATTTGTGTCCTAGTGAAAGAGGAAGGGCTGAGGGCCTCTGCATATGCTTTGATGGCCTGAAGGAACAGGTAGATTGTGGAAGGGAGCACTCGGTGGGTGGTTTTCTGGGATCACCTCAACGAGCAGCCCTGACAGGGAGTGTGGTGGTGGCTTTCCAAAAGCACATTGCTGTGTAGATGAGGGGGACTGGAAGTTTGCTGAAAAGGGAGGGGAAGGAAGGGCAGCATGAGATTGGTTAAGTGGGAAACATTTTTTTTAATTGTGCCTTAGGTGAAAGTTTACAGTGCAATTAGCTTCTCATTCAAAAATTTATACACAAGTTGTTTTGTGACATTGGTTGTAATCCCTGCAATGTGCCAGCACTCTTCTGCTTACCCTTTACATGTCAGGTTCCCCATGTCCATTTGTCCAGTTTTCCTGTCCCTTCCTGCCTTCTCATCTTTGCTTTTGGGCAGATGTTTCCCATTTAGTCTCGAATACTTAATTGAACTAAGAAGCATTTTCCTTACATATGTTATTGTTTGTTTTATGGACCTGTCTAATCTTTGGCTGAAAAGTGGACTTTGGGAATGGCTTTAGTTCTGAGTTAGCAGAGTGTCTGGGGGCTACAGTCTCGAGGGTTCCTCCAGTCTCTTACAGAACAGTAAATCTGGATCTTTTCTTTGTGAATTTGAATTTTGTTCTACGTTTTTCTGCCGCTCTGTCTGGGACTGTCTATTCTGATCCTTGTCAGAGCAGTCAGTAGTTGTAGCTGGGCACCATCTAGTTCTTCTGGACTCAGCCTGGTGGAGGCCGTGGTTCATGTGGACCATTAGTACTTTGGACAAATATTTTCCTTGTGTCTTTGGTTTTCTTCATTCTTATTTGCTCCGAACAGGATGGGACCAATAGATGTATCTTAGATGGCTGCTCACAAGCTTTTAAGACCCTGGATGCTACTCACCAAAGTAGGATGTAGAACATTTTCTTTATGAACTATGTGATGCCAGTTGACTTAGATGTCCCCCGAGACCGTGGTCGCTAGCCCTCAGCCCCAGTAACTCAATCTGTCAAGGTGTTTGTATGTTTCTAGGAAGCTTCTATTACTTTGCCTTGCTCAGGTTGTGCTGAATTCCCTTATATTGTGCGTTGTCTTTCCCTTCACCAAAGTTAACACTTGTCTACTACCTAGTTAGTGATTTCCTCTCTGTAAAAAAATCTGTAAAAAAGTTTTTTTTTTCTATGTATAAACCTTGTATTTTTTTTTATATTGATGGTCTCATACAGTTTTTGTCCTTCTGTGATTGACTTATTTCACTCAGCATAATGTTCTCCAATTCATCCATGCTGTGAGACGTTTTGCAGATTCATCATTATTCTTTATCATTGTGTAGTATTCCATTGTGTGTTTGTACCTGTTATGGATTGAATTGTGTCACCCAAAAATGTGTATCAACTTGCCTAGTCCATGATTCCCAATACTGTGTGATTGTCCACCATTTTGTCATCTGATATGGTTTTCCTAAGTGTTGTAAATCCTACCTCTATGATATTAACGAGGCAGGATTACAGGCAGTTATGTTAATGAAGTAGGACTCAATCTCCAAGATTAGGTTGTATTTTGAGTCTATCTCTTTTGAGATATAAAAGAAAGAAGTAGGCAGAGAGATAGGTGGACCTCATACCACCAAGAAACAAGAGCCAGGAGAATACCGTGTCTTCGGACCCAGGGTTCCTGTGCTGAGAAGTTCCTTGACCAGGGAAGATTGATGACAAGAACCTTCTCCCAGAGCCAACAGAAAGAGAAAGTCTTCCCCAGGAGTTGACACCCTGAATTTGGACTTCTAGCCTCCTAGACTGTGAGAGAGTAAACTTCTCTTTGTTAAATCCGTCCACTTGTGGTATTTCTGTTATAGCAGCACTAGATGATTAAGACAGTACCATAATTTGTTTATCCATTCATCTGTTGATGGGCACTTAGGTTATTTGTTTGTTTTTACTATTGTGATTAATACTTCAGTGAACATGGGTATGCATATGTCTATCGTGTGACATATTCCTAGGAGTGAGATTTCTAGATAGTGTGGTATTTCTAGTTTTAGCTTTTTAAGGAGGCACCATGTCGTTTCTACAGTGTTTGTACCATTTTACATTCCCATCAGCCTTGCATAAGAGTCCCAATCTCCCCACAACCTCTCCAAGGTTTATTATTATTATTTTTCGTTTAGTGCCAGTAATGTCAGCATGAGACTGTATCTCATGGTAGTTTTTATTTGCATTTCTCTAATGGGTAATGATTGTGAGCGTTTCCTTATGTGTCTGTTAGCCACCTGAAGTCTTCTTTGGTGAAATGTCTTTTCATATACTTTGCCCATTTTTTAATTGGATTATTTGTCATTTTGTTGTTGATGTGTTCAAGTATTCTATGGATTTTAGAGATTAGACGCTTGTTGGATATGTCATATCCAAAAAAAAAATTTCCTGGTCTGTAGATCTTCCTTTTATTCTTCTGATGGATTCTTTTAATGATGACAAGAGTTTAATTTTTAGTAGCTCCAGTAATTTATGTTCTGGTGTTTCTACATTGTTAATTATGGTTTGTATTGTATTTATGCCACGTAGTAGGGCCCCTTGCCTTGTCCCTATTTTTTCTTGTGTAATCTTTATCCTTTTAGGATTTATATTTAGGCATTTGATTCATTTTGAATTATTTTTTGTGTATGGTGTGAGGTATGGGTTTTGTATAATTTTTTTACAGATGGACATTTGGTTATGTCAGCACCGTTTGTTAAAAATACTGTCTTTTCCCCACTTAATGGACTTTGGTCTTTTGTCAAAGATCAGCTGACCATAGGTCAGTGAGCATAGGATTTATGCCTGGATTGGGGATTCTGTACCATTGATCTACGTGTCTGTCATTGTACCAGTACCAGGCTGTTTTGAATACCATGGCTGTATAGTAGTTTCTGAAATCAGGTAGTGTGAGAACTCCTACTTTCTTCTTTTTCTTCAATAATGCTTTGCTTATCTGGGACCTCTCTCCTTTCCATATAAAGTTAGTGATTAGTTTTTCCATCTTGTTAAAGAATGCTGTTGGTGTTTGAATCAGTATTGTATTATATTTGTAGGTCACTTTGGGTAGGATTGACATTTTCACAATCTTGAGTCTTCCTATCCATCAGAAAAGTATGTTATTCCATTTTGTAGGTCTCCTTTGGTTTCTTCCTATAGTGTTTTGTAGATTTCTTTGTATAGGTCTTCCACATCCTTGGTTAGATTTATTCCTAAGTATTTTGTCTTTTTAGGGCCTATTATAAATGGTATTGTTTTCCTGATTTCCTTTCAAAGTTATCTCTGCTGTTCTATAGGAATCGAACTGATTTTTGTATGTTGATCTTGTATCCTGCTACTATGCTGAATTTTTCTATTAGTTTCATTAGTTTTCTTGTGAAATCTTTGGGATTCTCTATGTATAGGATCATAGCATCTGCAAATAGTGATATTTTTACTTTTTCCATTCCAATTTTGGATGCCCTTTATTTCTTTTTCTTGCCTTATTGCTCTAGCTAGGACTTCCAACATAATGTTAATTAGGAGTGGTAATAAAGGGGATCCTTGTTTTGTATGGATGCTCTTTATTATGTTGAGGAATTTCCCTTCTATACCTATTTTATTGAGAGTTTTTATCAGGAATGGGTGTTGGACTTTAACAAATGTCTTTTCTGCATTATATTGAGATGATTATGTTATTCTTTTCTTTTGTTCTATTTGTGTGGTGGATTATGTTGATTGATTTTCTAATGTTCAGCCATTCTTGCATACTTGTAATGAATTCCACTTTGTCGTGGTATTTATATATATATATATATATACAGCTGAATTCTATTGGCTAGAAATTTGTTGAGAATGTTTGCATCTATACTCACTAGAGATATTCATCCGTAATTTTCTTTTTTTGTGGTATCTTTGCTTAGCTTTGGTATCAGGGTTATGATGGCTTCATAGAATGCATTCAGGAGTATTCCTTCTTTTTCTATGCTCTGAAATAATTTGAGTAGTACTGGTGTGAGCTCTTCTCTGTGTGTTTGGTAGAATTCTCCAGTAAAGTTGTCTGGGCTGGGGCATTTTTTTGTTAGGAGTTTTTTTTTAATTACCTCTCCAATCTCTTCTCTTGTGAGTCTGTTCAGATTTTCTCTCCCAGTTTGTGTTAGTGTAGGGAGGTAGCATGTTAAGGGGGAAACTTTTGATTATTACTCTACTGTTGTGTTATTCAGTGTCTATCTTCTGTAAACATGGATGGGCACCCCACTGGAAAGAAGTCCTGTCTCTTCTTTTCCAGCTCTCTCTTCTCTTCACTTGCCAGGGACTCCAAAGTTCTAGCCCACCTTTCTGTACTTACCGTGTCCCTCTGTAGAAGTGGACTACCTTTCTTATCAGTACCCTGTACTCTGGCTTCAATGATTTGGTCTACTTCACTTTCCTTCTGTGGCACTTCCATACTTTGAAAGCTATTGCACGCCCACATGTTTCCTTCTTGGGCTAGTTTGGACCTGGCATGTGACCTGCCTACCTTGTTTCTTTCCAGATGTGTTTTACATGAAGTTGCCTTCCTGGGCTCCTCGTCCTGGGATGCTATTTGATGCTGTCTCAAAATGACCATTCTGTGCCAGGACGGCCAGCCAGGCATGGATGCTCTGAGAATCCCCACATTCCTGCTGATTTCTTCTTAACTCTCCTTCCAATCGGTGCTCAGACCAATTTTTCAAACTTCCATTTAATGTTCTTGAATCTAGAGTTGTTGTTTGTATCTGTTTCACTTGGTTTCTCTAGTGTTTTTTTGCAGGGGACGTTAAGGTATATGTATCTAAGCTGCCATCTCAACTGAAAGTCCCAATGAGACACATTGTTGATTTTTTTGTGAATAATTTGTTAAATAACATAGAATGTTCTATGATTTATGGAAGTCATGCTCACAAGAAAATGGCCTCCAGTCCATGTAAGCCAAGTGCCCTTCTCTCATGGGACAGGGTGGAGAAGAACAAGAAAGGAGGAAAATATGGAAAGGAAAAAAGGGACGAAAAGTGTTTTCTGTTACTTGTTTTTATTGTCATTGAGAAATACAACACCATTGACCTGGAGCTCCTAATTCTTATTGCTATGTGGTTCGAATTTTAGTAAATACAGGATTTTATACATTCTTGGCATCGCACTAATCAGACATCTGCTTTGTTTTTTCATAGAGATATTCTGAGCACACTACCTTTTTTTAACAGCTTTATTGAGATACAATTCACATACCATACAAATTGCCTGTGGATTTTTAGTATTTATACAGATGTATGCAACCATCAGCACTATGTAATTTTAGAATGTTTTTGTCACACCAAAAGAAACCCGGTACTCAATGCGTTCAGTTTACAATTATCCACCCTCAGCTGTACACAATCAATGATCTATTTTAGGTCTTTAAATTTTGCCTATTCTATATGTTTTGTATAAAGGGTATCATACAATGTATGGTGTTTTGTGACTGGCTTCTTTCACTTAGCATGTTTTCAAGGTTCATCCATATTGTAGCATGAATCAATCCTTCATTTTTCGTTACGCTTCTGGATAATATTCCATTGTATAGCTATACTACATTTTATTTATCAGTGCATCAGTTGATATATATTTGTGTTGTTTCACTTTTTGCCTATTATGAATAACGCTGCTATAGATGTTTCTGTGCAAGGCTTTGTGTGGAAATGCACTGCATTTTATATTTAGTTCCTAGAGTACACATCATGACTTTTCTTGATCTGCTGAGTACACCTGCTGACACATAAGTAATACTGATTTCTATTAGAATCATGCAAAATTAAAACTAGATGATGATTTCTTGCCCACCCTCTTCACTTTAGAGATAAGAAAATGGAAGCACATGAAGTTAGTAAATTACTCAAGATCTTGCATCTTTTAGTGGCTACAATGGGACTCAAAATTTCCCTGAGACTCAGTGCAGGTTTCTTCATATTGTATAATATCGAACCAAATTGGGCGCCATTGAAGTGATCTAGGATCATGTGAGCTGGCCTGGGAATCTGAGTTTTATAACTGTTTTTTTCCCTTCAGAGTATGTATTTTTTTGACAAGCAACCCCTCTATATAATTTAAATTTTGTTTAGTATCATATTAGATGCTTCAAATTGTGTGTGTGTGTATGCCTTTGTGTGTGTAGTATGTGAGCTGTTAACAGGCTATATCCATATACACATAAACTTTTAATGATGGCATTATTTAAATCATTGTCTTACAAAATAACAAATTCAATTAATGTTTTTCTTGACTCAGTTTGTATGGATTTAGTCTAATAACAAGTACCTATTGGGAATAAATAATGGATCTAATTTAGGGTACTTTGAAATATGGAAGAAGTTTTAAGAACTACAGTCAACATAAGGAGTCACAATAATACAATTAATGAACAAGGAGGTATGTAATGGAGGGCTACATTGCATATCTTATGGCCAATTACAGCATAATATATATATTTGACTGTTACAATATGAACTTGGATCACCTCTTTTATATTAATTAACAATATGATCTTGAAAACAAAAATCACTCTGTATCTTTGAGCCACAGGACAAGGCAACATTTTGTTCTTTTATAGTTAGGGTCTCCATGAGTTGGAGCCAACTTGAAAGCAACTAACAACAGCAACAAGTTACAATATCTTTGAAAGGATTCAGTACGTTGACATATTTAGAGTGTCTTACAGTTTTAAAATAGCATGGTTAAAATGGCATGTGAGTTATTTTAAGGACACAAATGCACACATACATATAATGGATAAATACCCACGTATATCATACATAACTGAATGGGAGGGACAAAGTCACAAAGAGGAAAGGGCTCTAGAAGGAGCCAGGTTTTTGTCCCTACTCTGTTCTGCCACTAAGGGATGTGTGACTTTCTGGGCCTCTTTTCTCCTCTGCGAGTGATAGTACCCGCCCACCCTTGCATTGTTGGGCTGCAGTGAGAAGATGGCTGCTCCATCCTGGGGGACAGAAGTGACAGGCTTTCCATGGAGTAGGGCTACATGGAGGAAGCCCCCACCCAGATGTGGATACTTACCAGGAATGGTGCTATCAGGAAGGGAGAGTTACATGTATAAGAAAATATACACTTAGTAAAAGAGCATCTTGGAAACTGTTTTTCTGTTTTATCAGAAATGTCCTTTCCAAGGAAACGTTAGCTGCTTGCTGCGCAAGAATAAAAGGACCGGAGAAGTGGAACCCAGACCGACTGCTTTAGCCAAAGTCAGTTGTGAAGGGTCCTGTTCTCCACATTCTCTTTCGGAGGAATGGCTGTCCTCTCTTCCCTCTTCAGAGCTGTCTCCTCTCTCAAGGGCATTTCTCTTCATTGTTGTTGGCCATGCAGCAACAGTTTGTAGAAAATCCTGTATTTAAGATTTGCCTGGATTATCAACAATATAAAGTCTTCCCCTAATAAGAAACAATCTCCAAGAAGGTGGTAGTTTATCCCACCCTGTTCCTTCTTCACCAGTTCCACTGTGTACAGAACGGCCTCGTAATGGAAACAGAGGCTGTATTTTCTAACCGTAGAATTGTCAGTCTTTCTGGAGCCACTTATCATTCCTTAGGCACAATTGTTCTTGCATCCTGATGTATTTCCTTCCTGAAATGGAATTTTCAATATTGTCCACTTTATTGAAGGTCTGCGTTTGTAACTTATTCTGATTAACGGCAAACTTGAGCTAAGGAATACTTACATCACTGCAAATGATGACTTTAGTGGGCTTCCTAGAAATAAGACGTCTGTCGTAAATTATTTTAACATGGTATGCCTTGGTCCACTTCATAGAGAACAGCATCAGCCAACAACCACTGAGAATGTACTCTGTGTCATCTACTTGACAGAGTGTCACAGAGCTCACATCCACTTCCAGAGCCTGGGGCTCCTGCCGCAGCCTCCTAATGGAGGGAGAAATTGAGGCTCAGACTTGACTTCTTGGAATCACACAATTAACTAGTATAAAGTCACCTCTTGACTGTCTACCGAACTGGAAAAGGACCTAGTTTCTTCTGGTTTTACATTTGACTTTGAGGGAGTCTGAGAATGACAGGACAGGCTTGCCAATCCCTCAGGCAAACATTTCCCAGCTTCTTGTTTGCTCCCCAGCACTCCCTGAAGCTCTTCTTAGCAGGTTCTAGTCAGGAAGACTTCAATGGTTTCCTTGGGCTGCTATAACAAAGTACCACCAACTATGTGACTTATAATAACAGAAATGTGTTGTGTCACTGTTCTGAAGGCTAGAAGTTTGAGATCAGGGTGTCAGTGCTGATAGCTTCCGAGGCTCCTAGGGAGAATCTGTTCCTGCCTTTCTCCCAGCTTCTGATAGCTCCAGGCATTCCTTGGCTTGCAGCTGCAGTGTCATAGGTTTTCCTTCATCTGTCTCCCTGTCTTTGTGTTGCTTCTCTAAGGATACCAGTCATGTAGAATTAGGAACCCCCTACTCCAGCATGACTTCATGTTAACCTAACTGATGACATCTTCAAGACCCTATTCCAAACAAGGTAGTGTTCACAGAAACAGGGGTTAATATTTCAGCATATCTTTTTGGAGACACAAGTCAATCCCTAACATGGACTTTCAGGAACAAATGTGAGCTTCTGTGGGGTGCTGCTGTGGTCAGAGGCATAGAGGAAGAGGCAAGTGTAGGGACATGTGGGGATCGAGGCTGACCATGGGTGTACAGAACTGGGCTCAGACATTGAGGGTGACCTGGGAGATGCGGAGTATCAATGGGACACGAGGCTAATGGGTAGGAGGCAGCGTGTGCCTAGTCTTGGGAATCTCAGGAGTGAGGTGAGGAGTTCTGACAACAGGATCCATGAATGCGGGTACTGGTGGAGCAGGCAGGGTTCAAGCAGGGGGTATTTCAGATATATTAGCTATCATTACTGTTTTCTCAGTTTAAAACTGTAGACCTTCCAGGTTTCAATGTGATCAATTAGGACAACAAGCCAAGCTGAAAATAACAATCAAGACTTTGTTCACTTATTGCAACAGTGCAGGCAATAGGCAAAATTAAAAGGTGCCAAATCCCCAGTGATCCGCCAGTGACATGCAGTTCAGATGGGGAATCATTCCTCTCCCTGCCAAGTAGCCCAGAATAAAAAGCTCCTGCTGTTTCATGGACATGGAGAGCAGGGGGAGCAAGAGGAGGAATCTCTAGGAGTGGAAAAGTACTGAGGCAGAGAGGAGAAGTGTCTTAACCAAGGCCCCTGATAAGGAAGGAGGTTTTAGTAGAAGTGTCTGGGAAGTGCCTCAGCCTAAGGCCCCCCAAAAGGCGACCTCCAAGTGGAGGTGCCTGGGCTGAGAATGCAGATGTGCATATGAGCCTGGCTGCCTAGAGAGCTGAGTCTGTGACTACAGTTCCTTCCAAATAACTGTAATGGATGAGCTGTGAACCAAGTCTATGTGAGGAGGTCAGCCCTTCCCTGTGGAATACGACAGACAAAGCCTTGTGGCCAAGCCTGGAAGATGATGAAACACATAGGATTTTGGCCTAGAGCCAGCACCTCAAAACAGTCTATTACATAGCCCAGTCCACTTTTATTAAAACATAGATTTTGTTTCTGAAAAAAAAAAAAAGATTATCTCATTTGATTTGTGATAAATAAAGGGTATGATGATTTATGAAATCATGTTCTTTACCACATAGGCATAGTCTGTACACACTACTTACTCTGTGTATGCCTAGTACATAGTAAATGCTCAGAAAAGATTTGTTTTATAAGTATGTTGCAAAGAAAACAGATGTTTAGAATTTATATAAATTTAGTCTCATATCATGAATTACCCAACAATTTTTTTTTCAATCTTTCTAGGAACTAAGTCAACAGATATTTTTGGTGTTCTCTTTAGTATTTACAGAGCACTGTGCTGGACAATCTGTGGAGCCCTGGTGACGCAGTGGTTAAGAACTTGGCTGCTAACCAAAACGTAGGCAGTTCGAATCCACCAGCTGCTCCTTGAAAACCCTATGGAGCAGTTCTACTCTAACCTGTGAGTCAGAATCTACTTGACGGCAACAGGTTTTTGGTGCTAGACAATACCAGGAAAAATAATAGCCAACTATTCCTTAACACTCAGTATTGGCCAGACACTGCGCCAAGTGCTTAGGCTTGTTATACTCCTCAGAAGGATCCCTGAACAGAAACTATTCTGATCCTTATTTCACAGATGAATAAACTGGCACTCAGAGAGGTTTAAATGACTTGCCCAAAGTCACATGGTTAAGAAAGTGGTATAGTGAGGGTTTGGCCAATGCCTTTCTGGCTTTGGATTTTGTGCCATAAGCAATTATTATTATTTGTTGTTGTTGTTGTTAGGTGCCATTGAGTCAGTTCTGACTCATAGAGACCCTATGTACTACAGAACAGAACACTGCCCAGTCCTGTGCCATGCTCACAATTGTTGTTATGCTTGAGTCCACTGTTGCAGCCACTGTGTCAATCCATCTCATTGAAGGTCTTCCTTTTTTTCACTGACCCTATACCAAGCATGATGTCCTTTTCCAGGGACTGATCCCTCCTGATAACATGTCCAAAGTATGTAAGACGCAATCTCACCATCCTTGCTTCTGAGGAGCATTCTACCGAGACAGATTTGGTTGTTCTTTTTTTTTTTTTTTTAATTTTTTTATAGTACTGTAGATGAAGATTTACAGAACAAATACTTTCTCATTAAACAGTCAGTACACATATTGTTTTATGACATTGGTTAACAACCCCACAACATGTCAACACTCTCCCTTCTC
>NW_004444105.1:784350-785556 GCF_000243295.1 Trichechus manatus latirostris
CCTTGTACAAGTTGTGCTGGCTTCTCCAGTAATGTGTACTGTCTTAACCTTCACCAAAGTTATCACATATCTATTTAGTTCCCCTCTACTCCTCCCATCCCCCTCATAACAAAGATTGTTTCCTTTTATGCGTAAACTTTTACATGAGTTATACAGTAGAGGTCTCATACCATATTTGTCCTTTTGGGATTGACTTATTTCACTCAGCATAATGTCCTCCAGTTTTGTTCCTCTTACTCTCCTGTGCTAAGTTCCTTTTGTTTGTGGATTTTTTTCATTTCTTTTGTTTTGGTAGGTTTTTTTGTTACTGAGACTTTGTTTTTCTTCTTTATTTTGATGAGTAGGTTTGTTAAATTTCTTTGTGGTTACGGTGAAATTTACCCTTATCTTTCTAGATTTGAACCAGTCTATTATTACTTGGTATAGCTTGACTTCCTCTCCGTTAGAAGGTTCTATACCTACACCATTTATTCCCTCCTTTATTGTTCCAATGCCGTTGTCATTCACAGATTAACCTCTCTGGTTCCCTTTAGTAATTCTTTTGGTTTTGCATAGTCCTTAAGATTTCCTTTCCTAGGTTGGTATCTGGCTAGTACAATCCTGTGTCCTGTATTCAGCCTGTGGTCTGATATTGTTTGTTCTCAGATTGAAGGACTTCCTCTAATAAGTCTTGTATGTTTGGTTTGGTTTTTACATAGTCCCTTAATTTCTGTTTATCTGGAAATGACCTAATTTCACCGTCATATTTGAAAGAGAGTTTTGCAGGACATATTATTCTTGGCTGGCAATTTTTTTCTTTCAAGGTTTTATATATGTCATCCCATTGCCTTCTTGCCTGCATGGTTTATGCTGAATAATCTGAGCTTAGTTTTACTGTTTCTCACTGTATGTGACTTTTTGCTTTTCTTGAGCTGCTCTCAGGATTCTTTGTTTGTCTTTGGTTTTAGTGAGTGTGATTATGATATGCCTTGGTGATTTTCTTTTGAGGTCTATCCTATATGGGTTTCATTGAGCTCTTTGGATGGTCAGCTTTTCATCTTTCATAATGTTGGGAAAGTTTTCTGTCAGAAATTCTTCAATGATCTTCTCTGTGTCTTCTGTTTTCTCTCCTGTTCTGGAACTGCGATCACGCACAGATTTTTGCTTTTGATTGTATCCTACATAATTCTCAGGGTCTCTTCATTTTTCTTCATTCTTTTTTCTGAG
>NW_004444105.1:785656-812037 GCF_000243295.1 Trichechus manatus latirostris
TCTGAAATCTTGTTGTTTATCTTTTGGATTTCTAATTGTTGTTTTTGTATAATTTCTAATTGTGAATTTATTTTGGCATTTTGTTCCTGCATTATTTTCCTGAGTTCTTCCATTTTTTTTTGTCCATATTATCCATGAATTTGTTTGCCTTTTCCATGAATTTGTCTATTTTTTCCTCATTTTGATCTGCTTTTTTCTTCACGTCCTGGATAATTCTGAGTATTAGAGATTTGAATTCCCTATCAGGTAATTCTAGTGCCTTTTCTTCCACTGGAAAGTCATCTGGTGTTTTATTTTGTATGCCCATTGGAGCCATCCTGTCCTGTTTTTGTAAATGTTTTGATATTGTCTGCTGTCTTTGGGCATTCAGTAGTTATTTTTCCTGTTTATTGATTGTAGATTTGTTTGTTTTGTCCTTTTTTTTGAATTTGGTTATGTCTGAACAGGCAAGCTATGTGGTCTTTGTTGTTTGCTTGTCTGTGGGCACGATACTTTTCACCTCCTTCTCCAACTGGCAGGGTCAGTCGCTCAGATATGGTATAGCAGTGCAGGTCTAGCTGAAGAGGAGTTGCTGGGATGGGTTGTTTGTGGCACTTACTACAGCCACCAGGAAGGGTCAGTAATCAGTGCAGGGCAGGTTCCGGTAGGCCGAGCCTGTGCTGCTTGGGAGTGTGATGTTAAGCACACGGTGCAGGTAAGCAGGATGGAGGGGGCAGTTTGTGATGTGTGGAACTAAGATGGGTATGGGAGAGAGGAGAGAGGAACAGGAGCCAAAAACATACAAACAAAAAAGAGTGCTAAGAGAGCTTGCCATTGGAGTGGAGAGATGAGAGACTATGAAATGGAGAAAAACGAAAAAGGGGAAGAAGAAGAAGAAAAAGAAAAGAATGAATAAATAAAAATTAGAAAGAAAATAGTACCGCAAAGTTCACAGTGATCCCACCAGTGTCTCTACAAGGTCTGGGGAAGTTGTTCCCAGGTGTTGAAGTACAGCCTGGCTAGAAAGCATAGAGGTATTCAGCACCAGGTATCCAGGGGACAGGAAGAGAAGGAAGGTATAGAAAGATGAGAAACTGAGTAATGAAAAAAGACACAAAGGGAAAAAGAGGGAAAAGAAAACAAAACAAATTTAAAAAATAAGAACAAGAAACCCCCCCAAAAAAACAGGAAAAAAAAAATACAGAAAAAGAAATACTCTCAGGGATCCCTCTGCATGTCTGCACAAACCGAGGGCATAAGTCCCAAGCCACACAGCACCGCCAAGCCAGAACGGGCTCCCAACTAGAGAAAGAAAAAGAAAACAAACAATTCAAAACAAACAAACAAAAGCCCTGGGATCCCACCAGTGTGACAACATGGACCTGGAAGCAGTTCTGCACTTGAACCGAGCTCCACACCCCCTCAGGAAGAAGCAAAGTTGGTGCATGGAGCCAGGTATTTGAGCAAAAGGAGGGGGAGGCAGTGAGAGGCAAGGAAGAAATCAAAAGAAGCGGAAAAAAGCAACACTAGAAACCAATACATGGCACTCAGAGAGATGGCCAGTGTCGGTGGGTGGAATCCAAGCAGCTGGTGCTTCCCAGCCAAAAGACTGTGGCTGCAAGAAGCAGAGGAGGCTGAGTAGGGGTGAAGAAGGATGGGGGGTGAGAAAAAGTATATCGCTGTTTACCGGTTGTTCTATCTCTGCTGGAAGGCCTGTGAAGCTGCTTTCTCCTACCCCCTGTTTGCTGGTTTTTGATAGGAGTCCAAGATGGCAGATCCGTGTTGCATTAGCTGATAGGGGACCTCTCTATGTATGTCTCCTCGCTGTCTGTTCTCTGTCAGTTTCTTATTACATTTGGTGCTTGGCTGAGTTCTTTATCTCTTCATTTGATGTTTAGGATTTCAGGATTGCAGTTTTCTCTGTTTGGCTTAGTTTTTCAGATCTTTGTTATGGAGGGACGGTGTAACGCTTCTGCCTAGAGTGCCATGTTGCTGGAAGTCTCAGATTTGTTCATTCTTTTGACAGGTCATGGTATATTCAGTATTCTTTGCCAGCACCACAATCCAAAGGCGTCAATTCTTCTTCCGTCTTCCTTATTCATTGTCCAGCTTTTGCATGCATCTGATGCGATTGAAATCACCATGACTTGTGTCAGGGGCACCTTAATCTTCAAGGTGACATCTTTGCTTTTCAACACTTTAAAGAGGTCTTTTGCAGCAGATTTTCCCAATGCAATGTGTCTTTTGAGTTCTTGAATTATTCCTTCTACCAAAATGCATAGTTTCTGTCCTGAGAGAGCTAATGGTCTAGTCACATTACTGTGTTTGTCACCCTGCAACTTAGCCATCTATTGTGTCTTATTTAATCTGTTATCAAATCTACTTTGGTAAGTATGAACCTATGTTTTTTTTTTTTGTATTTGTTTACTTTTTTACTTTGGTTAGAAATTTGCTTAATGTATATATGTAGCACTGCAAGTTTTTCATATGAGGGAATCTTCACTTTTCATCAATATCTTTGGTCTCAGTTTGTTTTTTTATTATTTTATTGCGGCAAAATGTATAAAACAAAAAGTTTGCTTTTTCAACAATTTTTAAGTATAGAATTCAATGACATTAATTATATTCCCCTTGTGCTACCAACACCACTATCCATTTCCAAATTTGGTCTCAATTTTTGTTATTTAATTATATTGGGTTAAGTTGGTCAAAAACTCTTCAACAAAAATAATCTTCAGTATTTCTTCCACTCCTTTTTATGATGACAATGCCAGATCTTCTGAGCTCAGTCATTTAACTGAACTACCTCTTTCATTTGTAGTGAAAATTAATAAGTGTTAATTATCACTGAAAATAAGATTAAAGCAGTGAAGATTTCCACTACACAGAATTAATCACTAGGTTGGCATTTAACTGAAAGTTTTTAAGCAAATAGTAAGTTGTAATGAGCATGTATGTCTTACTGTTGACATTTATATTTTAAGACAACAATTACCAAAATAATCTGTCATTATGGAATCTTGCACATTGCCTCCCCCCCACCCCAAGATGTGAGTATGCAGTTGTCTATGTAGTGAGGCTATCCTCTTTCTGACTCTTTGTCCTATCCTCATAGTGCAGAGCATCAAAAATTATCCTGCTGGTTTGCATATACTTCCCCTATAACTGATAAACAGTCTTCGTTTTCTCTGCAAAGAAATGCAGTGGTAACTGATCGATACAGATTTATGGCTGTATAGACATTTTTGTATGGGAGCAAAGATTTTTGGCAGAGAAGAATGAATATGTTTTCTAATGTTGTGTTCAGAGCCATCTCCCACATACTTAATTGAATCTGATGATTTGAACTATGGCTTAAATTTGATAATATACCATATATTATCTTATGGAGCATTTCTCCCCAGTCATGTTATCTCTTTTATCTCAAGGATAGGTTTTTGGACTTTTTTACTTTTGCTTTCTATGACGTGAGAGGTAACAGTAAGGAACAAGTTTAATATTATTTTCCCCTAGCAAATTGACAGTTCTTAGAATTTCATTAGTTCTCTAGTCCCAAAATTCTCATAAGTATCTGAAATGGGGAGATCACTGAATGAGGTATTAGGGGGATATAAAATAAATTAAACATGAGCCTTGCCCTGAAATGTTACTACAAGCAGAAGGAATTTTCTTATTCAGAGGAGATAATATCAGGTTAAGATCATCAGATGTAGCTTCATGATGAATGTAGTTCTAAAGCTACAACTTAAAGAATAATGAAGACTTTCACATTACATACTAGCTTATTTGATTCAATCACAGATATTTAGTTTGTAACATGTTCTAGTATTTCAGAAAACTTGGGAATGATTGATATTTCCAGTGGATTGGTGTCTAAGTATCAAATGGGAAGACTAGAAAACTAGACTGACTGTAAAACTGAAAAGCTTGAATGTCAAGTGAAGGACTGTGTATAAAGTCTGGAGGGATGGAACATGATGTATAAATTTATGAGATTTGGAACTATTAATTTGGGAATAGTGTATAAAATGGATTGGAGGCAAGGGGCAGAAGATATTACAGTGATAGCATATCTGGATCAAAGTAACTAATATATTGGTATGTGGTGCTTAACTGAGTTAAGGTCTTCCATTCTGACTATTTCTTTTTAATGAGGTGGTTAAACGAATATTCTTAGCATGTTTAGTTCACTTTAAAAAATTTCTCCTTTTAATTGATTATGAGTCTGTAAGAACTCAGAATGCAGCATTAATAAAATGAATCCTAACCTTGGATTTGTTTCAGACCAGGACACCATAAATTACTTTTTGGAAAGTAGTAGAATTTAGGAATATTCTCAAAAGTAAATTAATTTTAATTTACTTGATTTTTCAGATTACATTTGCTATATATGGTACTAGTGTGCTGGGACATGTTAAAGAAGATGTTAACTTCATTATCAAAACAACAATGATAAAATAGTGTAAATACTACATTTATACAATTTTGGAAGTAGCTGTTTCTTCCCTCTCTCCTTTACTCAGCACATGGCCACATATCAATATTTCCAACATAACATCTACTGATACACACTACTGTTTGACAGTGAAACTAAAGGCTATTTGTGGTCTTTCAGGATGATATACTAATGAATGCTAAGACCATCACAGGCTTTTTAAAAAAAGGTTAAAAAATTTTTAAAACTAGTCACAGTTATGCACACTGATTAAAGGGAGCATTTAGGCAAATCCTGGGATAAAGTTATGCATTTAATTGTGTCTCCCAAAAATATGTGTTGTAAATCCTCACTCCTATACCTGTGGTTATAATCCCATTTGGAAATGAATTTTCTTTGTTATATTATTGAGTCAGTATTAGGGTGTGTCTTGAGTCAATCTTTTTTGAAATATAAAAGGAGAAGATTCTAGCAAGGAATCAAGACACCATAGTTTGGAAGAGATAAACACATGAAGACCACCAAGGAATAGCAGCTCAAAAAGAGACAAGGACATTTTCCCCTAGACCACAGAGAGAGAAAGCCTTTCTCTAGAGCTGGAGTCCTGTATTCAAACTTCTTAAACTGTGAGAAAATAAAATTTCTTTTTGTTAAAGCAACTCACTTGTGGAATTTCTGTTATATCAGCACTAGATAACTCAGGAAGAATTTGGTGCTGAGAAGTAGGGGTGCTGTCTAAAATGTGGAAGTGGTTTTGGAATAGGGTAATGGGTAGAAGCTGGAAGAGTTTTAAGGTGCCTAATAGTAAAAGGAGTAAAAGCCTAGATGCCGCAAAAAGTCTGTTGGTAGAATTATGGATATCAAAATCAATTCTGGTGAGGGCTTGGAAGGAATTGAGGAGAGCTATAGAGAAAATCTCTGTCGTCTTAGAGAATACATATGACACCATCAACAATGTTGTAGAAATGTGGATGATAAATGTGCTTCTGGTGAGGCTTTAGAAGGAAATGATGAACATATGATTTGACAATGGAGGAAATGTGATGTTTTCTATGCAGTGGGAAAGAATTTGTCTGAAAATGTTCAAATGTTTGGTGGAAGGTGGAACTGGTAAGTAATTAACTTGGATATATGAATGAGGAGATTTCTAAGTAAGATCTTTTTTTTTTTTAGATTTTTTAATTGTGCTTTAAGTGAAAGTTTACAGTTCAAGTTAGTCTCTCATACAAAAATTTATACACACATTGTTATGTGACCCTTGTTGCTCTCCCTATAATGGGACAGAACACTCCTCCTTTCCATCCCAAATTTCCCGTGTCCATTCAACCAGCTCCTGACCCTCTATGCCTTCTCATCTTGCCTCTGGACAGGAGCTGCCCATTTAATCTCATGTATCTACTTGAGCTAAGAAGCCCACTCTGCATGAGTATTATCTTATGTCCCTTATTCCAGTCTAATCTTTGTTTGAAGAGTTGGCCTTGAGAATGGTTTTAGTTTTGGGCGAACAGAGAGTCCAGGGGCTATGTCTTCTGGGGTTCTAAGTAAACGGGCTGCATGGTTTTTACTTGGCGCTTATAATAAAATGCAAGAGGAAAGATATGGACTTAAAAATGAATTGTGCAAAATGAAAATAAAACTTAAATATTTGGAAAATTATTTTGTACAAACTAAGGACACGTGTCCTAGAATTTTCACCAAGGATGTGGCTACACAATCTTTGTTAAAAAGATGAAGTTTGTGACTGATGGATCTAACCAGCTACCACAGCAGAAACCCATCAGCTTAGACTGAAGGAGACAGAGATAGGATGAAAGAAAGGAACTCTGTCTGCCTCTTGGAATTCTACAGGCAGGAAACAGGCCAAAGCAGCTACATCTGTTGGTTTCCAAGAAAAGAAAAGGACCATCCCTAAAGCAGGCCAGAGATCAGCAGAACTGTTAGAGGGAGCACAGGAAGTAGGGAATTCCCTGTTTCAAATGGTGGAGCCAAGGCCTCCCAGGTTTCAAAGAGCCAAATTTTCACCAACTTGATTCTGGAGTGTAGGGCTGCTGTTAAGTTGTGCCAAGAGGATGGGGCTGCCACCCAAAGCTGAGAGAGTAGGCTGGCATGCCCAAAGTGCAGAAGAACAGGACCTGCTGGGGCCAAGGGAGTGGGGTTGCCACTCAGATGGACTAGGAGAATGGGGCTGCCCAAAGCCGAGGTAGCAGAGTTGCCATTCCAGTGGGCCTGGAAGGTGGATCTGAAGCCCAGGGTCAAAGGATTTCCACCCAGAATCCAGAGAGTGTGGCAAACACCCAGAATCTGGAGGACAGGGCCATTCCCCGATAATCTCAAGGATTATTTTCAAGCCTTGAGAATAGAACTAATTTAATTTTTCTGCTGGGTTTTGGATTTGCTTGGTGCCCATTATCCTTTTTTCCTCCAATTTCTCCCATTTGTAATGGAAATATCTAGTTGTGCCTGTTACACCATTGTACTTTGGAATCATAAAACTTATATTCAAGATTTCACAGCTTCACAGACGAAGAGGAATTTTGCCCCAGGTTGGAATATGCCTAAAGTCTCACCCATATATGGTTTAGATGATTCAGAAGATGAGACTTTGGACTTGAGGTTGATTTAAGATTTGAGGATGATGTGATGAAATGATTATGTTTTGTATGTGGGAAGAACATAAATTTTGGAGGCCAAAGGGTGGAAGGAACTCCGGTGGCACAGGGTTTTTTTTTTTTTTTTTTTTGGTTTTAAAGGGGGGAATGTTGCGGATTTAATTGTGCCCCCTAAAATATGTGTTGTAAATTCTAACCCCTATACCTGAGGATATAATCCCATATGGGAGTTGGTTTTCTTTATGATGTTAATGAGAGTATTAGTGTAGGGTGTGTCTTGAGTCAATCTATTTTGAGATATAAAAGGAGCAGATTTAATCAAAGAAGCAAGAAACCACATTTGGGGGAAGATAGATGTCAAGCCACATGATGATTGTCAAGGAACAGAATCTCAAAAAGAGACAAAGACCTTCCTCCAGAGCCCACAGAGAGAGCCCTAGAGTTGGCACCATGAATTCAGACAGTAGTACATTGACAAAGAACTGCCAGAGTTCAAGCGGAATTTAGAAGAGGACATGGAAGGAACAAGGGATATCATTGCCGATGTCAGATGGATCTAGACTAAAAGCATAGAATACCAGAAAGATGTTTACCTATGTTTAATTGACTATGCAGAAGCATTCAACTGTAATAATCATAACAAATTATGGATAATATTGCAAAGAATGGGAATTCCAGAACAAGTAATTGTGCTCATGTGGAACCTGTACATAGACTAAGAGAAAAGACGAACGTTTGAACAGAGCAAGAGGATACTGGAAAGAACCAGGAAAGATGTGTGTCAGGGTTGTATCCTTTCACCATAATTGTTCAATCTGTATGGAAGCCACCCACTTGTAGTATTTCTGTAATGACAGCACTAGTTAACTAAGACAGATGGCTAGAGCCAATCCTTGGATGAGTTGAATGCTGGGGAGGGTTGTGAAATGAAACTTCTAGTCTTGTTGATTCTTGACCATTAAAGTGTTCCAGTGAATTGACAATTCCAGTAACATATCTGTATCTCATCTTCTTGCAAAAGTCCCAGGTGCCCATAAGGTGAGTAAGTGGCTCTACGGGGAGTAGGCACTCATCATTCACCAGGCAATCATAAGGCAGCCGCCAACACCTTCAACAACTATTTATCACAGTGGGGAGTGCTGCAAACAGAGACATGTCTGTAAATATGTATCATTTCAACGCAGTGCAGTGTTTGCTGTTGTCAGCTCATTCAACATCTAGCATTCAGTTACCTTGTCTGATCTGAGCCATATCTTTTCTCAGAAAAATACAGTTGTCTTAGATGATTGTTTCTGCTCTGAAGCTCTGAAAATGATCAATAGAAAATTATCCAGTTCATTAAAGAGATAGGTATTTGCTCACTCAGAATCCAAATTGTATTCAGATGTTTTTCTTTTTTTTCTTTATTCCAAAAGATCCCTGCCATGATTGAGGGTCAGAGAATTTCTTAACTCATGCGGTTCTAACCACTATGCCTCTAGAGACGAAAATATTTCTGCTGTCCTAGATTCTACAGCTTAAGAGGTTGGCAAACAGATTTTTTAATGCTAATGAACACTTTTTCCCACCCTGAACAGTTGCCAAATGGTTGGCGGTTGTGGTTAGGGAGTGATGCCGGCTCTAAGGTGTAATGTTGATTTAGAGAAACAGGATCTGCAAGAACCAGTGGCACTATGAATACATAAGAACTCAACTCTAAGCTGGCTTCAAACAAAAGAAATGTGGCGAGTGTCACTTTCGTAAACTATGCACTAATGTGTTTTAAAGAACTGAAAGTAATTCAAGCATGATTAAAAGGTGTATGAAAAAAAGCAAGTCATGGGAGAAAGGTTATGCTGTCAATATATTTAGGATAGGACAAATCTTAATTGAGCTTAGAACTCTAGTATGAATTTAGGGGTGCAAAGGATGAAAAGGGATGTTTGGAGAAAATAAAAATGAAAACACCAATGATAATTCTGACCGTATTTGATAACCTATATACTATTTCATTTCAACAAGACAATATTTCTACAGATACTCCAGCAACTGCATCAAATTAAATAAGAGAAAGTTTTTTATGTTAGGTTCATTACTGCCTTAGGGAGCATAAAATCATGTCCACATTTAACGGTAAAGAACTACCTTCCTGTTTTACACTGTGAAGGGAAAGGTAGTTTTCCTCTTTGACTGCATTAAAGTTGCCAGTCAGTTCAAGTATTTATTTTTTATACTAGGAAGTGTGCTATTTTTTGAAAGTGAATGAAACTTCTCCAGTTTCAAATCATACAGCTACGTTTTTGGTCTTATCTAACCTATAGAAAATCAGCCATTTCATTCCTGTCTAGGAGGATGGGTCGTGACGCCATTAGCAAGTCATAAAAAACTATAGACTGATAATGTTAATTACTGAAAACCCTTAGATTTTTAATCTTTTCCCATTGGAGATCAATGAAGTATAACAACTACAACAGTACTCATTATGAGCACTGATATTTGCATAGCTTTCCTTGTCGTATGGGTTCCCCTGGTGGTGCACAGTTAACGCAATTGGCTGCTAATCTAAAGGTTAGCAACTTGAGTCTTCTCAGAGGCACCTTGAAAGAAAGGCCTGGTGATCTACTTCTAAAATCAGACATTGGAATCCCTATGGAACACAGTTCTTCTCTGACACATGTAGGGTTGCCATGATTCAGAATTAACTCCGTGGCAACTGGTTTTACTGGCCACATGGTATAGAGTCCTTTTATATAATTTATTAGCTTATTTGCTCAACAATTCTGTGAGGTAGCTAAAAAATATATTGTTAAAACACCTATTTTACAGAAGAGGAATTCTCTATGTCCAAGGACATAGTAAGTGATTAAATTATTCTCAGGCCCTCTGATTTAAAATTCATTGTTCTTTCAACCATTTCTCAGGATGAATACAAAATAAGGGATTTTTTTTTTCTTTTGGCATCAGTAAGGGAGAGTGTTGGCCTAGGAATATGGAGAGCATAGTCCTGCATGCCACATCAGTGACTTTCTAGCTTTATGGCCTTGTAGCTTCTTTTCACCAAACTGTAACATCAAGGCTTTGAACTAGATGATTTAAAGTACTCTCAGTAACAAAGCCTGATGATTCTGTTTAAAATAATTTAAGATGTCTCAGAAAAAAATGTCTATAGTAATATGTTTTATTGCCAAAAGTTTTCCAAAATGTATGCTGATAACTTTAGTTTCATATATCTTAATATGTATTATGTCATAAAAGAGTTATGTGGGCAATTTGGTTTTGGGAAATGCAAGACAAAACAAAATTGAACATACATTTATGATGGGATTTCTTGTGACTTTAACATGTTAAGATGCTGTGTAGAACTTGAAAAAGAACATGTAGAATGCAAAATGTCCCGTGCATGGTTTTCAGACACATTTCTTGGGATTAATGCTTCAGAGAATGCTCTTTGGGAAAAGCTGGTATAGCTGTTATTAGTAAATTGTCTTGTCTATCTGTCCTCTCCCTCTCTCCAGAATTGATTTTGAGGTGGCTAAAGGCTATGAGTCTTTAAAGACATATTTGGTGAAATAAAATTTGGAGAAGATGATTCTTATTAAATATAACTATAAACAAAATTTAGAATATCTTAATTCATAGAAATGTTAGGTTCCAGGATTATTCATCAACATTCAAAAGATACTTTAAATCATCTTTATTTACGGCAGTGTCACATGAAAGATTTCTTAAATTTCTTGGAATTTCACATAAGAATCCCTTACTTGGTTTACCTTAGCATGCTTATTATGTTGGCTTCATGGTATAAACCAAAGCCAAAAACCAAATCCACTGCTGTCAAGTTGATTCCGACTCATAGCGACCCTATAGGGCAGGGTAGAACTGTCCCATATGGTTTCCAAGGAATACCTAGTAGATTCAAACTGCCAACCTTTTGGTTAGCAGCCTGAGCTCTTACCCACTATGCCATCAGGGCTCCATGGCATCATGGTATAAAGCTACTCAATGATATTTCCCAAAGTTCAGGTTTCCATTAATCTTCACAAAATGCACACTGGTATTTGTCCTCAAGATCACTGTAATTATCTAGGTTGTAGAATTGGCACACAGTCTCAACACCACCTAATTTTTCTTATTTCTGTGTTCAGGATGAGAGCACTCTGAAGCCAATCTGAATGCTTTGGCATCCCTAAGCCTTGAAAGATAACGCTCCAATAACCATAACAGACAGGTTCTCCATACACATAAATCACAGGTAGTCCACAAGAAGGAGACTATTGCTTTCAGTCTGAGGAAAGATTTATCCCGTTTTAAAATACCATAACTGTGTGTCTGCAATACTTACAGAAGGAAATATACCTGAAAAGATTCCATTTGCTGATATATAATTTAAACAATCTTTGTCTTTGTTTCTTACAAATTAACATGGTTGAAAATTTGTTGTATTGCCTGCTTTCAGCAATTTTCCTGTTTCTACTTTAATTTTACCCATTTTGGTGGTGGAGTGCATTGGGTTTCATTTTTTTCTATTAACAACTCCATTTACAAACCGTATTTGCTGCTTGAGTTCTTTATTTTTCATATTTTCATTTCAAAATTGGCATGGATAGAGAACTGGGAGGGAAAGCTGCCACCATCCTTGACAGCTGTTATTAATTTTCAAGATTCACATCCCTATTTAATATAGAGCAATGATTCATCCAGATGTACCTTGGAATCAGCAGCAAAATTAATTAGGCTTTGTATCTTTTTTGTGGGGGCAAAGGCTCAGTGTGTTAACATTTGTATGGAAAATAAAGAAAATAATGGAAAGAAAAACAGTCTGTTTTTGTAAAGTAGTATTTCTATAAAACTTTGTTAGTTAAGTGCATTTGATACAGACAGAAAGGATTGGATGGCAAGTCACTCACCTATTTTTTGTGTTTTATCGTTTTTTTATTTATTTCCAAAATACATGTTGCCTTATTTTTGCCAAACCATGAGTTAAATCTGGCAGACACTTTTCTGTGTTCCTGAATCTTACATCCGTGTGTGTGAATGTGTGTATGTGTGTTTGTGTGAGTGTGTGTGTATATGTTTTGTTTGAAAAGGGCAAGGGAACAGAAAATAAGCAAATAGCAAAAAAGAGAAAAAGTGGGGCTGGTAAATGTTATGTACAGCATGCTAAAATGTCATAAGAAGTGAAAAATGTTCAACTTGTTCTGGAAAACCTTCTTTGAAAAGTTAAGCTTTAAGCTGAGATTTAATTGACGGGACAAAGCCCAGTCTTGTGAGGATGGGGGAGGAGCTTTTCAAGAAGTCACTGGGCACAGGCGTTGAGGTGGGAGAGCCTGCTGGGCCAGAGGAGCTGAGCGGGAAGGGAACCCAGGGCTTGATCACATGGGAGAATTCAAGGGAAGGAGAATATTTTCAACCTAATTCTAAGTACAATTGGAAGTCACCAGTGGGTTTCAAACAAGATTAAATTACATGCTTTTATTTTTTTTGAAAAGATCACTGGGGATACTACATGCAAATCAGTTGTAGGGCAAGCAAGGCAGCCCAGAGACCAGTAGGTGTCTATTGTGTGATCACAGGGCAGATGTTGGTGGTCTGCACACAGGGAGTGGTGGTGAAGAAAAATCCATGTATTTTGGGCTTGATTCCATGATTTAATAATGAGGTATAGGAAGACACAGCCATCTCAACTGAACAGAATTCAAAGAGAAGAGGAACCATTGTGAGAAGGAAGGTGGGGCGGGAGGTCGAGAGCACAGAGAAACAGTGATGAAGGAGGTATGGACTTCACCTCCTACTGCGTGGGGAAGCATCAATGAGCATTTGAAAACAGCAACCCTAATCAGTCTTCACACACAAAGAACTGTCGTGTGGTTGGAAAAGGAATGAAATACATGCTTAATGTGTTTTCTTGTATCCATCAATATATTAAGATTATTGTCTTCAGAAATTAAAAAAAAAATCATTCTAAACAATTAAGACAGTGTATGGAAGTTCCTTTTATTCATTCCCACTTTGAAGGTGGAATCCTACATTGGAAACAAGAAGCATCTTGAAGGTTGTTTAATGGAACCTCTCCTTTGGAAATATGAGGACACTCCCATCCCTGGGGTCATGCAACCTGTACAAGGCCACGTAGCCCATGGTGTACGCACTGAATCTAGGGCCTCATATTTCTAAGACCCAGTCCAGGGCTCTTAACAAGCAATTCTCATTTTTTTTTTTCCCATTCGGAACTGTAGTTCAAAATCAGAAACATTTCAAAAGTAAAGTAGTAAGACACAAAAGAACAAAATGTAAGAACAGAACTATATAATGTTAAGAGCCTGGGTCAGTTTGTAGGATTTGGTCTGGGCAGGTGACCTAACTGCATAGGGCACCTGGGGTCCTCCAGTGGACCTCTTACTTCTCAGAGGAAAACAGAAACCAGATACCCATCTCCTCAGAGCTTCTCTCTTTGTCCTCACTGTCGTGTCTGCCACCTTCAGCCCTTACCATCATCCTCCCCTTTGGAGGACTTCCATGTACCTTTTATGCAACCTCTGAATCTCAGTGACCCCATGAAACCATTTCTCTCTTCCATCCCCAGAGGCCAGATGCTAAGGATCTTGACCTCTCTTGGAATGTGGTTGGATAGGTGCCCTGGCTTCTGTGTGCATTTATTTTTCTTTCTCTTGTCTTCCTACTGGATGGTAAATTGCTTTTAGGCAAGAACAAGCTTTTTATAAAATTGGAGTGTTCTGTAAAAGTGGTTGTACAGACCACTGACAACAGGACTATCACCAGGATGTAAAGTGCCCCTCTAAACTTATTCTTTAGATTTTGCACTTAGTCATGTTCTCCACTGTGGAAGATGGAAATGGGAGAATTCACAGCAGGGAGTATTAAAAGACAGAAGCAGTTGAATGACAAGGCATACCAGGCTGTGGGAAACACATACTGCCTTTGCAGTAGAGACATAGCAGCAGTGTTGCTCTGGGATTTAGATGGTCCTAAAGTTGTTTCCTAGGAACGTTGCTTTTTTGTGACCATGCACTGGTGAACTCTATTGTACCTTAACTTCCATACCTTCAGAATGGGAAATAATAATAGATTGCACTGCAAAGTTGCTTGGAGGATCAGTTGCGTTAAATAGGTGTGAAATGTCTCGCAAGGGTTTAACACCAGACCAGCTCAGTAACTGTTGACTTCTATTGTGTATAGGTTGTTCTCATGATTTCAAGTTTCTATTTCTTCAAAGATCTTCCTCTTTTTCTCTGAGGTAAAGAGAACTTGGGATAAGAAGTGGACTTAAAACAACTGGTACCTTACATAGCTTTGACTGGAGTGTCTTGAGATAGAGGAAGAGGAGAAGAGAGAAAAAGACAGAAGAGGAGAGGAGAGGAGCTGGAATGGACCGAGATAGTCAGTAGCCAGTAAAGGTACAAAGAGGGCTGAAAGAAAATAAATCAAAGAAACTAAAATGCAAGACAAGGCAGAAGCCCAGTGGATCAAAACATAAGTAGGTACAGAGAAGAGTTTTGCTGTTGTGGAGATTGCCTCTTTTTATGATGGCAACGGGTTTGGTTTGGTTTTGGTTTAGGTGATATTCATAAGTGACCATCATTACTGACCATCATTACTGACTCAGATGTCTGTTATAAGAAAGAATTTTTTAATTTTTTAAACATACAATTAAAATGGTTGATTTATTGTACAGGCCTATATTTCATTTAATGATGTGCCAATAAGTGTGAAGACAACATAAAAAAAATACTTAAATTATAATGAATAAATAATAAATGTGAATGATAGGTCAGGTTATTGAGTTTTTACATGAGTTGCACTAAACTGCTATGCTCCCTCCACTACTTCGTTGAACCCTCGTATCATCCTACAGCAGGTTCTATGATAAACCCCACTTTAGAAATGAGGAAACTGATGTTTAAGAGGCTGAGTAACCTGCCCAATGTTGTGTAGTTATTAAGTGACAAGATTCAATCTTTGTGTCTGACCACAAAGATCAGTGTTTCTAAAAACTGTATTAGAGATGAGCCCCTCAGGTTGGAAGACACTCAAACTATGACTGGGGAAGAGCTGCCTCCTCAAAGTAGAGTCCACCTTAATGACATGGATGACGTCAAGCTTTCAGGACCTTCATTTGCTGATGTAGCATGACTCAACATGAGAAGAAACAGCTGCAAACATTTATTAAAATAGAGGGTCATCAAAAAAAGAGGAAGACCCTCAATGAGATGGATTGACACAATGGTTGCAACAACGGGCTCAAGCGTAACATTGATTGTGAGGATAGCACAAGATCAGGCAATGTTTCATTATGTTATACTTAGGGTCACTATGAGTCAGAACCAACTGGAAGGCACCTAACAACAACAACTATGTGAATAAGAAAATACGAAAGGTATTTTATGAGAGAATGGTATCTTCCTCCACACTTGAGTAAAATCACCTGTCTGAGAGAATTGAGACAGTATATGGGAGTTCTCTTGACAACCTGAAAACCACTCTATTTATATGCATCAAAAGACTTCATTCTGTTAGTAATTAGAGAAAAACAAGTGTTTTCTAGCTTATCTAAAATGCAAGTAAGGTTGGTCTGTATGTCATGTAAGTAGACACTTGGGCAGTTCAGATAAGGATTGTAGAATTGTTTTGAGCAGCTGCAACCTTGCTGTGACCAGTTCAGGGCCCCCAGGGCCCTCTGAGTGCACTTTCAGCACTTTTAGGATGGAGTGTGCCCACCCTCCATGTGCAGGGCCCTGGTGCTCTTCTCCCATTTTGTACCCAGCCCAGGGTTGGCACCTGACTCAGAGCTGACACAGTCCTCAGTTCTCATATTTACAGGTATGTGTTTCACCCATCACTCCCAAAAAGCTCTTTGAAATGCCTGATCCATCTCATATCCTCAAACAAAATGTCTCGCTCATAATTAAATCCTCTGTTTTTAATGGCTTAATATTTTCTCTTGTTCCCTGCATTTTCACACGTGGATTCTTCTGCCCACATTTGTTCCTCCTTCTGCCCTCTCTCAACTCTCCTCTCCTCCATAAGTCTACACACACTTCTGTTGATGCCCTCTCTGGGTCTTGCTTTCGTCTGGCTGGACTCGGTGTTTACTTTGTTGTGGGGTTCATGATACATAGTGTCATAGGTTGTGTAACTCCTGTCTCTCCACCAAGCTTCAGGCTCAGTGGGCAGGGACATTACATGCGTGTTCCCTGGACAGGGGAGGCTGTGCAATGGAAATAGGAGGGCGAGAGACCATGCATGTCAGCACCCAGCACTCTCGGGTGTACATGAGGTATGCACAACAGTGCATTATACTGGTTACTGGTGTGTTTGGGGAGAGCCAGGCAGGTGCACATGGCTGTGTATGTCAGCAGATGATTTCTGCTTGGAAAATCATTCCTGGTAGAAGGGCTTGTTGTTGGAAAAACAAATCACAGTATGCACACAGACGGCGCACAATTAGCAGAAGTGTTGTTTGATAGACACACTCCATACTGTCAGGGCATAAGCAGACTCTGAGCTCCTTTGAAATACAGGGATAGAGCAAGTGAAGAGGGGTTGGGGGACAAAGAGCTTTTCTGTCCTTTTTTCTTTTTTTCTTCGGTTGTTTGCTCTGAACAAAAGCATTTTGCATCTACACTCTCTAGATAATCACCTTCATTTCTCTGCTATTTTTTAGAATAATATTTTATTGTGGTTTTGGTGAAAGTTTACACAGCAAGTTAGGTTCCCTTTGACAAATTCCATACAGATTGATCAATGACATTAATTTTTTTTAAAACTAAAATATTACTTTTTTTACATTTCTTTTTTATTCTTTTTCTTTTTCCTCTTTTTTTTACATTGTGCTTTAGGTGAAGGTTTATAGAGCAAATTAGTTTCTCATTAAAGAGTTAATACACATATTGTTTTGTGACACTAGTTGCCAACTGCAAAGTGTCAGCATTCTCCCCTCCTCAACTTTGGGTTCTCCATTTCCATTCGTGCGGCTTTTCTGTCTCCTCATGCCTTCTCAACCTTGCCTCTGGGCTGGTGTACCCATTTATTCTCATATACATGGTTGAGCTACATGTATTATTGTTTTTTTTTTTTTTTCATAGGCCTGTCTAATCTTTGGCTGCAGGGTGAACCTCAGGAGTGACTTCAGTACTGAGTTAAAAGCATGTCCGAGGGCCATACTCTTGTGGTTTCTCCAGTTTCCATCAGAACAGTAAATCTCGCCTATTCTTGTGAATTTTAATTTTGTTCTACATTTTTCTCCAGCTCTGTTCAGGAACCTCTGTTGTGATCCCAGTCACAGCAGTCAGTGGTGGTAGCCAGGCACCATCTAGTTGTGCTGGACTCAGTCTGGTGAAGGCTGTGGTAGTTGTGGTCCATTAGGCCATTGGACTAATCTTTCCCTTGGGTCTTTGGTTTTCTTCATTTTCCCTTGCTTCAGATGGGGTGGGACCAGTAGATGTATCTTAGATGGCTACTCACAAGCTTTTAAGACCCCAGATGCTACTCACCAAAGTAGGTTGTAGAACATTTTCCTTATAAAATATGTTATGCCAATTGAGCTAAATGTCCCCTGAGACCATGGTCCCCAGCCGTCAGACCAGTAACTTGGTCCCTCAGGGAGTCTGGATGTGTCTATGAAGTTTCTGTGACTTTGTCTTGGTCAAGTAGTGTTGGCTTCCCTAGTATTGTGTACTGTCTTACCCTTCACCAAAGTTACCACTTATCTATTGTCTAGTTAGTGTTTTTCCTTCCCCAGCCTTTCCCTCCCTTGTAACCATCAAAGATTGTTTCTGTGTGTAAACTTTTTCATGAGTTTTCATAATCGTGGTCTGATACAGTATTTGTCCTTTTGTGATTGACTTATTTCACTCAGCATAATGCCCTCAAGATTTATCCATGTTGTGAGATGTTTCGCAGGTTCATCATTGTTCTTTATCATTTCATAGTATTCCATTGTGTGTATGTACCATAGTTTGTTTATCCATTTGTTTATTGATGGACATTTAGGTTTGTTTCCATCCTTTTGCTATTGTGAATAGTTCTGCAATCAACATGAGTATGCGTATGTGACATTAGTTAAATTTTTCTCCGGGTGTCAACATTCTCATTAATTGTGTTCTGGTCGTTTCAGTAACATAGTTTCCCTGCCCTCTTATCTTCTCATCTTTGGTTTAGATTAAATGTTGACCTTCTGGACTCATACAGGTGATTTTTTTAGTAGGGTACCAATCTTATGGGGAATATTCTTGATTTTATGTGTCACTCTGGTTTTCTATTAGAGGGTGACCTCAGGGGCTAGTTTTGGTTCAAGGTTTAAAGAGCATCTCATGGTGAGAGTCTCAAGGAGTCCTCTAGTCTCAGGTGATCGATCAAGTTAGTCTGGCCATTTTTAAGAATTTGAGTTTTGTTCTGCGTATTTCTCACATTATAACCAGATCAGCTATTGTGCCCCTTGTTAGATCAGTCAGTGGTGGTAGCTGGGCACCATCTAGTTCTTCTGGTCTCAGGGTAATTGAAGTTGTGGCTTGGGTACACTATCAACTTTGTATACGTGTTTCTTCTCTGTGATTTTAGTTACCTTCCTACTCTTTCACTCCTGACAAGTAGAGACCAATAGTTCTATCTTAGAATGCTGCTTGCAAGCTTTTAAGATCACAGACGTGATTTCTTGAGGTGAGGCCAAGATGGCAGAATAGTATGTGCTTCATGTCATCCCTCTTGCAACAAAGACCTGAAAAAACAAGTGAATTGGATATGCATGACAATCTAGGAACCCTAATCATCAAAGGTAAAGCTGAAGAACAGAACTGAATGACAGGTGGAAGGAGAGACAATTCAAAAACTGCAGAAACAGGGAATTACAGATTGCAGAATTGCTGGTGTCCTGCTAGCTGATTCTGCACAGCCCACACTTATTGAGGCAAGCAGCAACATTCCAAACTGATACCCACCCCATCTGGTGCATCCAAGCAGCACTGAACCTGCACGTACCTCCAGAACCAAACAGGAGTGACACAAGTCCTGTGAGTTTAATGCAAACTCCCAAACCACCATGTGCACACCATAACCCTTCTCCCAACCATAGCTCCATGGCCAAGGAGCACTCCCTTCTACTCACCCTGCTCCAAAACCAGTCCCACCACATTCAACAATGCCGTGCCCCCTAAGCCTGAACTCATGTCCGGGTCTGGAGGCACCTGCTTCTTCACCCAGCCACTGACGTAGGGGGTCCATGGACTTGCAGCTCCCTTCACCCTGCCAATTACACACACTAGCACCTTGCTGGCTGATCGTGCATGGCAATCCTTCATTAGGAGTAAATGGGCAGGGCACTCAACTGAAGCTCATTTTCACCCTGCAGCAGCCAAGTGAGAGCTGCAGATTTGTGACATTTGGCAAAGCCCTGCACCCTAAGAAGGGGCATCATCCACCCACACCAGGGGCCTGAAGGTTGGCTGCACCACTCACTTCATCCAGCTGCCTACATCAGGGGAGTGATAAATACTGGTACCTCACAGTCCCTCCAGCCAATGGCACTGGGAATCTGAGAACTGGCTGCATTACTCCACCTCCCACTATGTGTTGTAGCAGACAGGGGCACACCCTCCATCCAGGCACCCAGGGCAGCCGAAAGCCCCCTGCCTTGTACCCCACATTGCCTCCTGCTGCAACCAGAGACCTGTGCCTACTCCAAACATCCCCACGCAGCCTTGCCCACCCAGGATTGCAGATAGGAGTCTTTGCACCACACACTCACTGACTGACAACCGTGGCACCTGTACCCTGACCCACCAGTAAGTGATGGAGCACACATACAACACACAACCCAACGATAAGGGAGAACACCTCCTACACCATTGGCCAGGTGACCAACAGGACAGATTCATCACCTCACCAAAAATCTGCCTACATCTTCAGCACCCCCCAAGAACAGTGAACAGACTCCTAGGTTCACACACCTAGTAGCTGCTCTGGAGACAGGAGGTGAAAGCTTCACCTCCACCAATGACCAGAGTAGCACACATGCCCAGCTTACTTAATAATATGAAAACAAAACAAAAATACAGAATGCAGTAAACAAAAATACAATGAACAAGTAAATAAATGTAATAACTTATTGTTGCATTGGAGACAACAGTCAATAACAAACCATATAAAGAAGAAGGACAAGATGGCTCCAGCAAGCTACCAAAATAAAGAACCAGAAAACCTTCCAGAGGAAGATAAAGCAATGGAGTTACCTGATAAAGAATTCAAAATACTAATATACAGACCTCTCCAAGAGATCAAGAAGGAGATCATAAAAAATACTGACCAAACCAAGGAACACACAGACAAAGCAACAGAAGAGTTCAGGAAAATGATACTAGTACCAAATGTCAGAATAAACAGGCTACTAGAAACCATACAGAAATGACAACTAGAAATTCAAAAAATTAACAATAAAATTTCAGAATTAGACAACTTAATAGAAAGTCATAAAAGCAGAATTGAGACAATGGAAATTGGAATTAGTGAGATTGATGATAAATTCCTTGACACCAATTTGAGGAAAAAATCAGAAAAAAGAATGAAAACAAATGAAGAAAGCCTAAGAATTATGTGGGATACTATCAAGAGGAAAAATTTACCTGTGATTGGAGTACCAGAACTGCGGGGGGTGGGGATAGCAGAAAACACAGAATTGTTGAAGATTTGCTGGAAGAAAATTTCCCTATTATCATGAAAAATGAAAGATATCTATCCAAGAATTTCAATGAACCCCATACAGGATAGACCCCAAATAAAGTCACCAAGACATATCATAATCAAATTTGCCAAAACCAAAGAGAAAGAAAGAATTCTGACAGCAGCTAGGGATAAATGAAAAGTCACCTACAAAGGAGAACCAATAAGACTAAGCTTTCATTACTCAGCAAAAACCATGCAAGCAAGAAGGCAATATATAAAGCCTTGAAGGAAAAAAAAATTGCCAGCCAAGAATTATATATCCAGCAAAATTGTCTTTCAAATATGATGGCAAAATTAGGTCATTTCCAGATAAACAGAAATTAAGGGAATTTGTAAAAATCAGACAAAAATTATAAGAAATATTAAAGGAAGTCCTACAGGTAGAGAATAAACAACATCAGACAACAATCCAAGACTAGGACACTGGACGTATCAATCAGATACCAGCCCCGACAGAGAATTCACAAAAACTCCCAGAGATGTCAAAATGCAAACGGCAACATCAAAACAAAAAAGAGGGAATAAATGGTGTAGTCATAGAACTTCCATTTGAAGAAGAAGTCAAGGAGATATCAAAAAATAAAAGACAGGCTTAAATTTAAAGAAATAAAGGTAAATTTTAAGGTAACCACAAAGGAAGCTAACAAACCTACCCTTCAAAATAAAAAAAAGAAAAATATAAAGACCCAGCAAACACAAAATCAACAACAATGAAATAGATGAAAAGAAAATCCATAAACAAAAAGAACTCAGCACAGAAAATTAAGGGGAAAAAAGAAACCATCAACGCAACAATAACAACAACAAAAAAATCAAAATGACAGCAGTAATGTATACCTATCAATAGTTACACTGAGTGTAGTTGGCCTAAATGCACCAATAAAGAGATACAGAGTGGCAAGATGGATTTAAAACAAACAAACAAACAAACATACCACAATCCATCTATATACTGTCTACAAGAGATACACCTTAAACACAAAGACATTAACTAAAACTCAAAGGATGGGAAAAATTTATCCAGCAAACAATAACTAAAAAAGAGCAGGAGTGGCAATGTTAATCTCTGATAAAATAAACTTTAAAACCAAATCCACTATAAAGGATAAGGAAGGATACTATTTAATGTCAATACACCAGAAAGACACAACCATAATATATATATCTGTGTATATACATATATATATATGTGTGTGTATATATATATATATACACCCAATTACAGGGCTCCAAAACACATAAAACAAACTCTAACAGCATTGAAAAGAGAAATAGACAAATCCACAATAATAGTAGGAGACTTCAACATACCACTTTCAGTGAAGGACAGAACATCTAGAAAGAAAATAAATAAAGATATAGAAGATCTAAATACCATAATCAACCAACTAGGTCTCATAGACATATACAGAACACTTTACCCAAAAGCACCAAAGTATACATTCTTTCCAAATGAACATGAAACATACCCCAAATATACCACATTTTAGGCCACAAAGAAAGCCTTAAGAAAATCCGAAACATTGAAATAATAGAACGCATCTTCTGTGGTCATAATGCCATAAAAATAGAAATCAATAACAGAAACAGCAAGGAAAAAAAATCTAATACATGGAAAATGAACAACACCTTGCTTCAAAACTACTGGGTAATAGAAGAAGTCAAGGATGGAATAAAAAAAATTCATAGAATCAAATGAGAATGAAAACACATCTTACCAGAACCTTTGGGACAAAGCAAAAGCAATCCTTAGAAACTAATGTATAGCAATAAATGCACACATCAAAAAAGAAGACAGTGCGAAAATCAAAACATTAACCCTAAAACTCAAACAAATAGAAAAATAGCAGCAAAAGTAGCCCTCAGGCAACAGAAGAGGGGAAATAATAAAGATTGCAGCAGAAATAAAAGGAATAGAGAATAAAGAAAAGCAATAGAAAGGATCAACAAGACCAGAAGTTGGTTCTTTGAAAAGATTAACAAAATTGACAAACCATTGGCCAAACTGAAAAAGAAAAACAGGAGAGGAAGCAAATAACCCAAATAAGAAATGAGATGGGTGATATCACAACATAACCAACTGTCATGGGTTGAATTGTGTCCCCCAAAAATATCTGTCAACTTGGCTAGGTCATGATTCCCAGTATTGTATGATTGTCAACCATTTTGTCATCCGATGTGATTTCCCTATGTGTTATAAATCCTATCACTATGATGTTAATGAGACGGATTAGAGGCAGTTATATTGATGAAATCTATAAGATTAGATAGTGTCTTAAGCCAAATTCTTTTTAGATATAAAAGAGAGAAGTGAGCAGAGAGACAAGGGGACATCATACCACCAAGAAAGCAGTGCCAGGAGCAGAGTATGTCCTTTGGACCTGGGGTTCCTGTGTGGAGAAGCTCCTACTCCAGAGGAAGATTGATGACAAGGACCTTCCTCCAGAGGCGACAAAGAAAGCCTTCCCCTGGAGTTGATGCCCTGAATTTGGACTTCTGGCCTACTAGACTGTGAGTGAATAAACTTCTGTTAGTTAAAACCATCCACTTGTGGTATTTCTGTTACAGCAGTACTAGATGACTAAGACACTGGCTGAAATAAACACGATCATAACAGAATAGTATGAAAAATTGTACATCAACACATTTGAAAACTTAAAGGAAATAGACAAATTTCTAGAAACACACTACTTACCTAAACTAAAATAAGCTGAGGTAGAAAAACCAAACCTGTAACAAAAAAAAAAAAAAAACCCTGGCCCGGACAGTTTCACTGCAGAATTCTATCAAACTTTCAGAGATGAACATGGGTGTGCATATGTCTATCCTTGCGATGGCTCTTATTTCTCTAGGATATATTCCTAGGGGTGGGATTGCTGGATCATATGGTAGTTCTATTTCTAGGTTTCTAAGGAAGCGCCATATCATTTTCCAAAATGGTTGTATCATTTTGCATTCCCACCAGCAGTGCATAAGAGTTCTGATCTCCCCACAGCCTCTCCAACATTTGTGATTTCCAGTATTTTTGATTCATGCCAGTAATGCCAGGGTGAGATGGTATCTCATTGTGGTTTTAATTTGCATTTCTCTAATGGCTAGAGATTGCGAGCATTTCCTCACGTGTCTGTTGGCTGCTTGAATGTCCTCTTCGGTGAAGTGTCTGTTCATTTGCTTTGCCCATTTTTTAATTGGATTATTTGTCTTTTTGTTGTAGAAGTGTTGGATTTTCTTGTAGATTTTACAGATTAGACCTTTGTCTGAATTGTAATGTCGAAAAATTTTTTCACAGTCTGTAGGTTCTCTTTTCACTGTTTTGGTGATGTCTTTTGAAGACCATAAGTGTTTAATTTTTAGAAGATCCCAGTTATCTAGCTTGTCTTATGGAGTTTGTGTGTTGTAGCGTATGGTTTGTATCCTGTTAATGCCGTGTATCAGGGTCTTTAGCATTGATCCTATTTTTTCTTCTATGAACTTTATAGTTTTTGGCTTCATATTTAGGTCTTTGATCCATTTTCAATTAGTTTTTGTATATGGTGTGAGGTATGGGTCCTGTTTCATTTTTTTTTCAGAAGGAAATCCAGTTTTGCCAGCACCATTTGTTAGAAAGACTGTCTTTTCCCCATTTGATGGATGTTGGTCCCTTATCGAAGACAAAGTGACCGTATGTGGATGGATTTACATCTGGGTTCTCAATTCGGTTCCATTGGTCAATGTATCTGTTGTTGTACCAGTACCAGGCTGTTTTGACTACTGTAGCTGTACACTAGGTTCTGAGGTCAGGTAGTGTGAGTCCTCCTACTTCATTCTTCTTCTTCAGTAGTGCTTTACTTACCCGGGGCTTCTTCCCTTTCCATATAAAGTTAACGATTAGTTTTTCCATCTCTTTAAAGAATGTTGTTGGTATTTGGACTGGGATTGCATTGTATTTGTAAATTGCTTTGGTATTTGGACCGGGATTGCATTGTATTTGTAAATTGCTTTCGGTACAATTGTCATTTTCACAATGTTAAGTCTACCTATCCATGAGCGTGGTATGTTCTTCCATTTACATAGATCTCTTTTGGTTTCTTGCAGTAGTGTTTTGTAGTTTTCTTTGTATAGGTTTTTTACATCCCTGGTTAGATTTATTCCTAAATATTTTATTTTTTTAGGGGCTATTAACTAATAGTATTGTTTTCCTGATTTCCTTTTTGTCATTCTCTCTATTGGTGTATAGGAATCCAGTCGATTTTTGTATGTTGATCTTGTATCCTGCTACTCTGCTGAATCTTTCTATTAGTTCCAGTAGTTTTCTCGTGGGGTTTTTAGGGTTTTCTGTGTATAGTATCATATCATCCGCTAACAGGGACAGTTTAACTTCTTCATTACCAATTTGTTTGCCCTTTATTTCTTTTTCTTGCCTTATTGCTTTAAGCTAGGACTTCCAGCACAATGTTAAATAGGAGTGGAGATAAAGAGCATCCTTGTCTTATTCCTGTTCTCAAGATGAGTGTTTCCAGTCTCTCTCCATTAAGAATGATGTTGGCCATTGGCTTTGCATAGATGCCTTTTATTATTTTGAGAAATTTCCCTTCTGTACCTATTTTATTGAGAGTTTTTATCAGGAATGGGTGTTGGACTTTGTCGAATGCCTTTTCTACATTGAATGAGAAGATCATGTGATTCTTTTCATTCTTTTTATTTATGTGGTGGATTACATTGATTGATTTTCTAATGTTGAACCATCCTTGCATACCTGGTATGAATCCTACCTGGTCACGTTGCATTATTTTTTTGATATGATGCTGAATTCTATTGTTCAGAATGTTTGCATCTATATTCATGCGAGATATTGGTCTGTAATTTTCTTTTCTTGTGGCATCTTTGCCTGTTTTTTAGATCAGGGTTATGCTGGCTTCATAAAAAGAATTTGGAAGTATCCCTTCCTTTTCTATGTTCTGAAATAGTTTGAGTAGTATTGGTATAAGCTCTTCTCTGAATGTTTGGTAGATATCTCCAGTGAAGCCATCTGGGCCATGGCTTCTTTTTGTTGGGATTTTTTAAAATTACCTTTCCAATCCCTTCTCTTATTATGAGTCTGTTCAGATTTTCAACATCACTTTGTGGTACTTTAGGTAGGTAGTGTTTTTCTAGAAATTTATCCATTTCCTCTAGGTTTTCAAATTTGTTGGAGTATACTTTTTCATAATACTCTGTTATAATCCTTTTTATTTCAGTTGAGTTTGTTTTAATGTCCCCCATTTCATTTCATATTTGTGTTATTTGCATTCTCTCCTGTTTTTGTTTTGTCAGTCTGGCCAGTCATTTGTTGATTTTGTTGATCCTTTCAAAGAACCAACTTTTGGTTTTGTTGATTCTTTCTATTGTTTTTCAATTCTCTATTTCATTTATTTCTGCTCTGATCTTTATTATTTCCTTTCTTTTAGTAGCTTTGGGCTTTTTTGGCTGTTCTCTATTTGTTCGAGTTCTGTAATGTTTTGATTTTGTCCCTTTCTTCTTTTTTTGATGTGTGGGTCTATTGCTATAAATTGTCCTCTGAGGACTGCCTTTACTGTGTCCCAAAGGTTTTGGTATGATGTGTTTTCATTCTCATTTGATTCTAGGAATTTTTTGATTCCATCTCTGATTTCTTCTATTACCCAGTG
>NW_004444105.1:812663-823935 GCF_000243295.1 Trichechus manatus latirostris
TTCTGTCTCTCTCCATCTGTTTATGGGTGCATTTAGGCCATTTACATTCAGTGTAATTGTTAATAGTTGTGAGTTTATTGCTGTCATTTTTTGTTTTATTTTGGTGCTGACTTTGTCTTTGTTCGTCTTACTCTCTTGTGCTGAATTCTTTTTGTTTATGGATTTTTTTCATTTCTCTTGCTTTTGTTTTTACTGAGACTTTATGGTTTTCTTCTTTATTTTGATGAGTAAGTTTTTTAGCTTTCTTTGTGTTTACCTTGACGTTTACCTGTATCTTCCTAGGTTTGAACCAGTCTATTATTACTTGGTATTGCTTGCCTTCCTCTCTATTATAAGGTTGTATACCTACACCATTTATTCCCTCTCTTATTGTTCTGATGCTATTGTCATTTACAGCTTAACCTCTCTGGTTCCATGTTGTAATTCTTTTGGTTTTGGATAGTCCTTGAGAGTTCATTTCTTAAGTTGGTATCTGGCTGGTAGAATCCTGTGTCCTAGATTCAGCCTATGGTCTGATGTTGTTTGTTCTCAGATTGAAGAACTCCCTTTAATAATTCTTGTAAGTTTGGTTTGGTTTTTACATAGTCCCTTAATTTCTGTTTATCTGGAAATGCCTTAATTTCACCATCATATTTGAACAAGAGTTTTACAAGATATATTATTCTTGGCTGGCAATTTGTTTCTTTCAAGGTTTTATATGTTTCATCCCATTGCCCTCTTGCCTGCACAGTTTCTGCCCAATAATCTGAGCTTAATCTTATTGTTTCTCCTCTGTATGTGACTTTTTGTTTCTCTCTAGCTGCTCTCAGCATTTTTTGTTTGTCTTTGGTTTTAATAAGTGTGATTATGATATGCCTTGGTGATTTTCTTTTGCAGTCTATCCTATGGCATTTGTTGAGCTTCTTGGATGGTCAGCTTTTCATCTTTCATGATATCTGGGAAGTTTTCTGTCAGCAAGTCTTCAATGATCCTGTCTGTGTTTTTTGTTTTTTCCCCCTGGTCTGGAACTCTGGTCATTTGTAGATTTTTGCTTTTGATTGTATCCCACATAATTCTCAGGGTTTCTTCATTTTTGATTGTTCTTTGTTTCTGATTTTCCTCAGAGTTGTATCCAAGTGTTTGTCTTCAGTTTCATTGATCCTGTCTTCCATCACTTCAAACCTGCTCCTCAGTCCTTCTATGACACAGTCCATTTCTAAAATCTTATTGTCTTTTGGATTTCTGATTGTTGTTTTTGTATGATTTCTAGTTATGAATTTATTTTAGTGTCTTGATCCTGTAGTATTTTCTTGAATTCTTCCATTTTTGGTCTGTATTTTCCATGAATTTGTCTATTTTTTCCTGATTCTTGTCTGCTTTTTGCTTTATGTGCTTGGATAATCCTGAGATATTAGACATTTGAATTTCCTATCAGGTAATTCTAGTTCCTTTTCTTCTACTGGAATGTCATCTGGTATTTTATTTTGGAAGCTTACCTAAACAATCCTGTCCTGTTTTTGTATACGTTTTTGATATTGTCTGCTGTCTTCAGGGTATTCAGTAGTTACGTTCCTCTTCTATTGATTGTAGATTTATTTGGTTTGTCTTTTTTTTTTGTTTTATTTGGTTATGTCTGAGCCGGTGGTATGTGTTTTCTTTATTGTTTGCTTGTCTGTGGGCATGATACTTTTCACCTCCTTCTCAATGGGCAGGGTCAGTCACTCAAGTATGGTTTAGCAGGGCAGGTCCAGCTGAAGAGGAGTTGCTCAGATGGGTTGTTTGTGTCATGTACTAGGGCCCACAGGGTGGGCCAGGAATTAGTGCAGGGCAGGTTCTGTTAGGATGTGCCTGTGCTGCTTGGGGGTGTGATTTTCAGCACACGGTGCAGGTAGGCAGGAAGCAAGGGGGAGATTTTGATATGTGGAGCAAAGATGGATACAGGAAAGAGGAGAAAGTGGAGAGGGGAACAGGAGCCAAAAACATACACAGAAATAAATAAACAAACAAAAGAGAGTGCTAAAGGAGCTTACTGTTGGAGTGGAGAGATGAGAGATGGAGAAATGGAAAAAAAAAACAAAAAGAAAAAAAGTAAAGGGATAAAATTAAAAAAATAAATAAATAAAAATTAGAGGGAAAAAAGAAGAAAAGCCCTCAGTGATCCCAACAGTGTGGCTGGTAGGATTGGGGAAGTTGGTCCCAGGCCACGAAGTACAGCCTGGCTAGAAGGAATAGAGATGTCACAGAGCACCAGGTATTCAGTAGACAATAGAAGAAGTTAAGTATAGAGAGACAAGAAACTGGAAATGAAGAAAGACAAAAAGGGAAAAAGAGAGAGAAGAAAACAAAAGAAACAACAACAACAACAAAAACCCAAAAAACAAAAACAACAAAAAAGAAATGCCTGCAGGGATGTCACTGTGAGTCTGCACAGACTAAGGGAGTAGCTCCAAAGCCACACAGTACTGCCCTGCTAGAAGGGGCTCCCAAGCTGAGAATAGAAAAAGAAAACAAACAAATTCAAGCTGAACAAATCAGAACAAGCAAACAAAGCCCCGGGGGGCCCTCCAGCGTGGCGGCATGTTCTGGGATGCAGTTTCACAGTCGAGTGGTGTTTCTCAGCCTTTCAGGAAGATCAAAGATGGCACACGGAGCCAGGTATTTGAGAGAAAGAGGGAGGGGTAGTGAGAAGTAAGGAAGAAAACTAAAGAATTGGAAAAAAGCAACAGCAGCAGCCAACAAATGGCACTCAGGGAGCCGGCCAGTGCAGGGGGTTGGAATCCAAGTGACACCAGGGTGAAGCCGGTGCTTCCCAGCCAAGAGACTGTGACCGCAGGAAGCAGAGGAGGACAAGGGGGGGGTGAAGAAGGGCGGGGTGTTATGAAAGCGTATATCACTGGTTACTGGTTGTTGTGTCTCCTGCTGGAAATTCCATGAAGCTGCTTTCTCATACCCTCTGTTCACCAGTCTCCAATAAGCATTAGAGATGGTGGACCCGTGCTGTGGTAGCTGATAGGGGACCTCTGCATGTATCTTTCCTTGTTCTCTGTTCTCAGTCACCATCTTATTCCATTTGGTGGTTGGCTGAGTTCTTTATCTCTTCATTTGATGCTTAGGGTTTCAGGATTGACATGTGTCTCTATTTGACTTAGTTTTTCAGATCTTTGCTGTGGAGGGACAGCGTGGTTTTTCTATCTATAGTGCCATGTTTCTTGGAAGTTTCCCAATAGTTTTTTAGTAGTGTATTATTTAGTTTCCATGTATTCATTTTTTCCTTATTTTTTCTGTTGTTGATTTCTAGCTTTATACCGTTGTGGTCAGAGAAGATACTTTGTATGATTTCAATGCTTTTAAATTAGCTGAGACTTGTTTTGTGTCTATAATAGCATATGATCTATTATGGAAAATGGTCCATATGTGCTGGAGAAAAATGTATGCTGTTTTGTTGATGGGTGGAGTATTTTATATATGTCTCTTAGGTCTAATTGGCTTATGGTTTTATTTAAGTTCTCAATGTCCTTAAAGATCTTTTTAGAAGTTCTGTCTAGAACTGAAAGTGATGTGTTGAAGTCGCATACTATTATTTTGGAGTTGTTTGTTTCTTCTTTTATATTAGTCAGTATTTGTTTCATGTATTTTGGAGCATTGCTATTACATGCATATATATTTCATTATTATGTAGTGTCCTTCTTAATCCCTTGTAGTAGATTTTGATTTAAAGTTTATTTTATCTGATACCAATATTACCACCCCTGCTTTATTTTGTCTACTGATTACATTGAATATTTATTTTTCCATCCTTTTATTTTTAGTCTGTTTGTGTCCTTCTATCTAATGTGTTTCTTGTAGGCAGCAAAAGGATGGATCTTTTTTTTTTTTTTTTAAATCCATTCTGCTACTCTCTGCCTTTTACATGGGAAGTTTAGACCATTTACGTTTAAGGTTATTACTAAAAATGAAGAGTCTGCTCATTCATTTTGCTATTTTTTTAGTGTTTTGTATCTTCTTTGTTTTTTATTCCATTTTTCTGTTTTTGTTTGCATTTGGCTGATTTCTTGTGATGAGCCTTTTTGTTTTCTTCCTACTTTTCTTCTGTGTATTTTTTCTAATTGATTTCTTAGTGATTATGACACATATTACATTACTCAACTTACAACTGTGACATTTAACATGAACAACAGATAACATACAACCTTAACATATTAAATTTACTTCTGATATGCTCATCTCTCCCCCATTTCTGTTGGTGAATCTCCATTAACTTCATTGTACATCCTATATTCGATAGATTTGCTTTCTACCTATTTCTTACTATCTTGATATTATATTGTTTGTGGGATTATATTATTGAGTTTATTCCCTGAAACTATCATGTACTTGATCCTTGTGTTTGCTCATGTAGTTGCATTTTTTGGAGATCTCTGGCTCTCTTATTTCTTTTTTCCCCCTATGTATAGATTCGAGTACTTATTTTCCATTTGGAAAACTCCCTTAAGTAATACTTGCAGAATTGGTCTGGTAGTGGCAAATTCCCAGAGCTTCTGTTTATTTGGAATGCCTTGATTTCCCCATCATTTTTGAATGAGAACTTTGGTGGATAAACAATTCTTGGTTGACAATTGTTTTTATTCAGTATTTTATATATGTTGCTCCAGTGTCTTCTGACCTTTAGAGTTTCTGGGGATAAATCTGCACTGATTCTTATGAAGGACCTTTGGTATGTTATATTATGTTTTTCTCTTGTTGCTTTCAGAATTCTCTCCTTGTCTTTAGTTTTCTGGACTTTTACTAGGATGTGGCATGGAGTTGATCTGTTTCTTCTAATTGGAGTTTGTGTAACTTCCTGTATTTGCAGGCTTAGTTCCCTGTCCAAGTCTGGGGAATTCTCTCTGAATATTTCTTCAGAAATTCTATGCCTTTATTGTTGTCGTGGTGCTCTGGAATTCCAATAATTCTAATGTTAGATTTCTTAATTGAATCCCATATTTCCATTTGGATTTGTTCACTTTTCTTTGTTCTTTTCTTTTGTTTTTCTTCATCCTTGGTAAATTCAGCTATTCTGTCTTCTAGTTCACTTAGTCTATCTTCTGTCTGTTTAACTCTATTGTTGAGTGTTTTTTTTTCCTCTTGCTTTTTTTTTAATTCAATTGCTTTATTCTTCTGTTTCAGTAGTTTTCTCTTTGTTTTTTTTCCTGATGTTTTCAATTTCCATGTTGAGTCTCTCATTTTGTTTCTCCATTTGTTTCCTGATCTTTCTTTTTTTGTTGTCTGTGTGCTTTTTTGTTTTCTTTTAACATATTTACCACCATTATCTAAATTTTGCATTAACCTGGCCTCCACAGGAAAAATTTCCTCTTTTGATTGGCCCCTCTTCTCTTGTAATTTTGTATGTTTTACTATTTTTTGTTACACTTGGGCCATTTTGATCTCTTTCTTTTTAATAGTTTAAATTCTCTTTTCTGATTTTCATTGGAAAATTTTCTGAATAGACTTTGTTATTTCACTCTGCTGTATTCTCCCGTGAATCACTCCAAAAACAAACAAACAAACCAAACCCATTGTTGTCGAGTCCATTCTGACTCATAGCAACCCAATAGGACAGAGTAGAACTGCCCCATAGAGTTTCCAAGACACAGCTGATGGATTTGAACTGCTGACCTTTTGGTTAGCAGCTGAACACTTAAGCACTGTGCAACCAAATAGGGGGCACTTTTATCGTTAGGTTTTTTTCAGCATTGATTCAGAAGTTCTGGGTGTTTGGCTTTTGGAGTTCTATATACATAAGCAGCAAATTTTAGCTGGCCACAGATGCTGACATAAGCAGCAGTGTTCGACTTTCCTGTGGTGAAGGTGGGGAATGCTCTATGTCTTCCCCTCATGGGTGTCCCTGAGCAGGCTCTCCCACAGTGTCCCACTGTGGGCAAAGAGTCAGCTGTTCCCTCTGTGTTGCCTGTCTGAAGTATCCCCTAGTCCTGGTGTCTTTTCAGTACCTCCCAATCCTAGTACCCATCTGTCTGGGATGGCAAGATTCAGCAGTATGCTCTCGCAGGGCCTGTAGCCCATAAACTCTCACAACCAACTTGTGCACCTTAGAAATAGAACTACAATTTCCTCAGTTTAACTTTCATTCTTTTTGTTGTTTGTTCAGTGTGTTGCTTGACCCTGTCCAAAAATGGTTGAAGTGAGCAAGTTTTTCAGATGCTAGGGGGTAGGTTTTCCAGGTTTTGGGCTGCCCCTAATCCTCCTCTTCCCTGTTTTTGGACTCATCTCAACTCTAAAATACTTCAGCTGCTGTCCGTATTTCTGATATCTCAGTCTGTGTTTGTTTTTATTTGTTGTTCAGTGATTTTGCTGCTAGGGGATGGATGGGAACTACCACCCACTTTACCATCTTGCACCACCCTCTCTCTTTGCTATTGAACTATCAACGTAGTATCAGGCCTTAACTCATTTTATTCATTCTGTTTTGTAACCGTTGCCTGCTTGGTGTTGTACAGAGTGCCATGTTTGGAACCCCCACCTTTCCCATTGTGGCTAAGCATGCATAGGCTACTGTGGGTCTTCTCATTCTCCTAGCTACACAAGATGACCTGCCCCATGTTTCAGTGCCTATCTGATGCTTCACCCTTCCTGATGGGATTCCTTCAAAGGGGCCTACCCACACAGGGCCTCCTGAACCCTGTTGGCCCCTTCATCTCTACCACCACCAGAACTATCCATGCCCCAGAGCTGTTGTGAGCCAATATGATTTCCTGTAGCTATATGATAAATCATACTTGGGTGTGGTTAAAATTAATTTTAATTTCAGGTACTTTTGGTTATGTGGTTCTGTGTCTTGGCCTGGGAAATTAAAAATTTGGTACAAAACATTATTTAGGGACAGTGATCTTCAGTCTTAAAAAAGATTAAACCTAACTTAGAGTGCAGGGCACTTTAGTAAATTGTACACTTTGGTGGTTCATATATATGTTTTTCTCACTCTTGTTTAAAATAGGATATGTACTATTTTCCTAGAGAAGAACAGTTTTTCTAATAAAAATGGAGTCAATGTCCAGTGTTTCAGTTTCCTCCTATAACCACCCCTCTGGTTTGAGCTCACTGAGACAGAGAAGACGAGGCTTTGCTCTTTAGAGAAGTAAATACTAGGTGCTGTTAAGTGTTTAATAGCTGTATAGACAGGACTGCTGATCAACACTAAGCTGAACTTCTGGGAAGGAGGAAAAGAGTGCCTGTGAAAAGAGGAAATATCACAGAATAAGTATTACATAATTGATACCTCAGTGTCACAGAGTGAGTTTTATCACAGAGTAAGAAGAAACATGCTACTTGAATAAACCTGAACAATAATAGTAGAGAAGGAATGGAAGAGAAGGGAAAACAAACTGGCACCAAAGACACTTAGAGAAGACTAATAATTAGAGGAACCCCCAAAATACAAAACCCTATGGGGTTTTACACTCAGAAACTTTGCCCATTATTTTGATAGATCATAAAACTCATTGTTTTGTTTATCTTGGAGGCAGGCCACACCAGAAAGATAAAGAGTTTGGACTCTATGAGATTTAGGTTTACAGTATTTCATTATTTTTTTAAGGACATTATTGATTAGAATAAAGCAAACGATGGGCCATTATCATTTGTTTTATCTATCCTGTGTTATGGTTAGTTGTTTGTCTACCATGGACTACATTAATGCAAGTTAACGGTCAAGAATATCCCTGCATCCTAGTATTAAATGAATTAAACTGAATGGTTTTATATTTCTGAGCTCATAAGAAAAGCTAAAATAAGTTGTTATTTTGTATATATGAAATATTTCCCTTTTGCTTCAAGCTGCATGCAAATATTTTATTTCAATTAAGAAAATATGTTATTATTCATTGTTTTAGATAATACAAAACCAGTGACCCTTGCTCTGGTTGAGCTTTCATAGTACACAGACTTGCTAAAAAAATCTTAGTAGTCAAATAGAAGTACTAAAATAAAATTCCATCTTCCAAATATCTTTGCCTTAAGCTTATCTTTATTTGGACGTGAACGTTACTTATATTTTACCCCAGATCTTTGTTAAATAAAATGACTAGTATATAATATAATCTATAAGCAAAATAATAAATTAAAATTTTGCGATATGCTTCTGAAAGGGCACAACCTTAAAAACCCTATGTGTCAGTTCTACTCTGCATACCCAGGGCATTATGAGTTGGAATTGAATTGATAGCAACTGACAACAATATTTATTAAAATGACCAGTATATTGATCCTAGTTCCGTCATACTATTCTATATTTAAAACATGCTAAAATTTCCTAAGCAATGGCTGAATTGGTCATATCTATAGACAATTTTCTGGCTCTGATGTGGTGTATAAAATGGAGAATGGGGAGAAAAGGAGATGGTCAGCTCAAGAGAGAGGTTATGATATCTGAGTCTCTTGTCTCCTGCATCACCTTCTCTCTACATTACACTTCCAATTTCCTGAGAAAGTACATAATTGGTTCAGCTGGTCTTCAGATAATGGAGAGTGTTCTGTAGTTTAGGTGGAACTCTTACACAAAGCTTAGTCAGTTGTGACAGGCCTGACCTTGAGTTAGATCTTTATTCTTGATTAAACCAGTGTGGTTTTGATTTATCACATGGAACAAATCTTTAGGAGTACCCACAATTACTTCTACCAATTTCCTGAAGATCCACTTTCATTAGAACAGAGTTGTGGGCATGGTTCATACTCAATATAGCCCAGGTTGGAGGATGAACACCTGGAATAAACCAGTGTCAATAGGAATGGAGAGGAAAGGTCTTCTATAACAGATACTGGGATTAACATTCAAGAATAGCCCAAAATTTCTACTTGAAATAAGGAATGCTTTGTAAGATTAGTTGATACTGAGGAGTAAGAAATGGTTACTTTTGGGAAAATAAAATACATTTTGTTTGGATCATGTTAAGTTTGAATTGCATGTCGGTGTCCATGAGGGGATTCTTAGAATCAAGTTTAAATGCAAATTTGGAGTTCAGAAGAGAACCTGGCAATCATCTGTATATGGATGTGTCATGGTTTGAATTATGTCCCCCCAAAAATGTGTGTATCAGTTTGGCTAGGCCAATTCCTGGTACTGTTGATTTTCCTGTATGTTGTAAACCTGCCTCTATGATGTTAATCAGGGAGGATGGGTGGCAGTTGTGTTAGTAAGGCAGGACCTGATCTACAAGACTGGATTGTGTCCTGAGGCAATCTCTTGAGATATAAAAGACAGAAGTGAGCAGTGAGACGGCGGGACCTCATACCATCAAGAAAGCAGTGCCGGGAGCAGAGCGCGTCATTTGGACTGGGGTCCCTGCGCCGAGAAGCTCCTAGTCTGAGGGAACACTGAAGAGAAGAAGGCCGACAGAGAGAAAAAGTCTTCCCCTGGAGCTGATGCCCTGAATTTGGACTTTTACCCTACTTTGACCGTGAGGAAATAAACTTCTCTTCATTAAAACCGTCCACGTGTGGTATTTCTGTTGTAGCAGCACTAGATAACTAAGACAGTTGGTGAATATGTAGATTGAAAAGCAAATAGAAGACAAGGTAAAATATAAAATCGTAAGGACATAACAATGTAAGGAGGTGGGTAGGAAAAGATGGATTAGGAGAATGACTTCCAGATGGTCGGTGTAAAGAGCTCCATGGATCCTCTCTTCAGTAAAACAATTACACTGATGAGTAAGAAAGAAAAAAAAAAAAATAAAACTTTAAAATACAGACACCAAATTCTCAATTAAATACTAGTAAACTGAACCTACTTTATTAGCATTCAACAACAACAGGTTTATATGTCACAACCAAATAGGATTTATCCTAGGAGTGTAAGGCTGGTTTAACATCTGAAAATCCATGTAATACACTATTATAGCAATAGAACCAGAGACAAAAACCACATGATCATCTTAATAGACACAAAAAAAGCATATCACAAAATCCAACTTCCTTTTACGACAAAAACACTCAAAAATTAGTAACAAAAGGGAACTTCTGCAATCTGATAAAGGGCATCTATTAAAAAAAACATAGCTAATATCATCCTTAATTGTTAAAGACTGAATGCTTTCCCCTAAAATCAGGAACAAAACATGAATATCTGCTCTTGTCACTTCTATTCAACAATGTACTGAAAGTTTTATCCAGAGAATTTAGGCAACAAAAACATAATACATTCATCCAGATAGGAAAGGAAGTAGTGAAACTATCTCTATTTACAAACGGTATGATACTATATATAGAAAATAAGAACTAATTCACTAAAAAACTACAAGAACTCATTAGTAACTTCAGCAAAGGTGCAAAGTAGCAGATTAATATGCAAAAAATAAATTATATTTCTATATACTATGATGAAAAATCAGAAAAAAATAAGAAAGCAGTTCAAGTTACAGCAGCATTAAAAAAGATGCATTACTTTGAAAACTGCAAAACATTGCTAAAAAATTTAAAGAAGAGACCTAAATAAATTGAAAACACATCTGTCGTTAATGGATGTAAGACTTAATATTGTTAAGATGATAATAGTCCCAAATGGACCCAAATATTCAATGCAATCCATGTCAAATCCAGTTAGTTTTGTTGTTGTTGTTTTGCAGAAATTGGGAAAATTCTTATGGAAATGCCAAATTCCTAGATTATTTGAGACAATCTTGGGGAAAAAAAAAAAAAAAACATTGTAAGACTCATTCTTCCTGATTTCAAAACTTACTAGAAAGCTACAGTAATTAAGATAATGTGATAATGGCATAAGGATAGAAGTAGATTAGTGCAATAGAATTAAGAGACCAAAAATAAACCTTTACATTTATGGCTACTTGATATTTTACAAGAATGCCAACATATTTTACTGGGGATAAAAAGTCTAGTTAACAAATGGTGCCGGATCAACTGGATATCCACACGGAAAAGAATGAGGTTTGACTCCTTCATCATGCAATACAGAAAGATTAAATTCAAATGGATCATAGACCTAAATGTAAGACCGAAAATTGTAAAACTCTTAGAAGAAAATCTTCATTCCATTGAGTTAGGCAAAGCTTTCTTAGTTATGACACAAAAACTCAAGCAACAAAAGAAAGAAATTGATAAATTGTACTTCATCAAAATGAAAATTTTGTGTGCTTCAACAGACACCATTAAAACTGTGAAAAGGGTGGGACTCCGGCAAGATGGCGGTCTAGGCAGAAGCACCACGCCGTCCCTCCACAACAAAGATCCGAAAAACTAAGCCAAACAGAGAATCAACAATCCTGAAACCCTAGAACATCAAATG
>NW_004444105.1:831950-868273 GCF_000243295.1 Trichechus manatus latirostris
AAAAAAAAAAAAAAAAAAAAAAAAACTGTGAAAAGGCAACACACAGAATCAGAGAAATCATTGGAAAATTATATATTTGATAAGGGACTTGCATCCACAATATATATTAAAAGAACAAAAACAAAACTGTTATAACTCAATAATACAAAGACAATGTTGTTATTGTTGTTGGTAGTTGCTGTTGAGTCAATTCCAAATAATAGCAGCCCCGTGTGTGCAGAGTAGAACTTCTCCATAGGGTTCTCAAGGCTGTGACTTTTTGGAAGCAGATTGCCAGGCCTGTCTTCCAGGTCACCTCTTGGTGGGTAAAAAATGCCAACTTTTCTGCTGCTAGTCAATCATTTAAGCATTTGCACTACCCAATGACTCTTTACAAAGATAATAACCGAATTAAATAATGAGCAAGGTACCTGAATGGACTGTTTTCAAAAGAAGACATAAATAGCTAGTAAGTCCATGAAAAGATGGTCAGATGCTCAATATCATTTTCCATTAGGGAAATGAACAGAAAATACAAATTGAAATTCCACTAAAATGGCTGTGATCAAAAGGACAGATAATAAGAAGTGTGAAAAAATTGAAATCTTTATATATTGCAGTGTGGTGCAGCCATGTTGAAGAACAGTTTGGCAATTACTCAAAATGTTAAACCTAGAGTTACCATATGAACCAGTGATTCCACTTCTAGAGATATAACTAAGAGAAATAAAAATATATGTCTACACAAAATTGTACACAAATTTATAACTCATATTAGTAAAAAAAAAAAAAAAAAAAACTGCAAACCACCCAAATGGTTATCAACTGATGAACAGATAAAAAAATGTGGTATATCTATATAATGAAAAATATGTGGCAATTAAAAGGAATAAAGTGCTGATATGTGCTATAACATGGATGAACCTTGACAACTTTATGCTAAGTGAAAGAAGACCACATATATACCACATATTTTATGATTCAATTTATATATCATACCCATAGTAGGCAAATCAATACAGACATGTGGTGTGACTACTAATGGGTACTGGAGTTTTTTAGGAGTTATGATGAAATGTTTAAAATTAATACTGATGGTGGTTACATAACTCTGTAAATATACTGTAAACCTTTGAGTTGCACCCTTTAACAGGTGAATATAATGCTGTATGAATCATACGTCATTAAAGCTTTTAAAAGTAAAGAATGTGTTAAAGGAGAATTCTTCGATTTGTTTCTCCACCTTAACCAAAAAACAAAGAACCCGTTGCTATCAAGTAGATTCTGACTCATAGGGACCCTAAAGGACAGATTAGAGCTGCCTCATAGTTTCCAAGACTGTAAGTGTTTCCAAGAACACTTAATTGTGCTCATGTGGAACCTGTACATAGACCAAGAGGCAGTCATTCGAACAGTAAGGGGATACTTCATGGTTTAAAGTCAAAAAAGGTATGCATCAGAGCTATATCCTTTCACCATATTTACTCAGTCTGTAGGCTGAACAAGTAATCTGAGAAACTGGACTATATTCATAGAACCAGGCAGCAGGATTGGAGGAAGATTGATTAAAAATCTGCAATATGCAGATGACACAACCTTGCTTGCTGAAAGTGAAGAGGACTTCAAGCACTTACTGATGAAGATCAAACACTATAGCCTTCAGTATGGATTACACTTCAACATAAAGAAAATAAAAATCCTCACAACTGGACCAATAAGCAACGTCATAGTAAATGGAGAAAATATTCAAGTTGTCAAGGATTTCATTTTACTTGGTTCCACAATCAATGCCAATGGAAGCAGCAGTCAAGAAGTCAAACAACATATTGCACTGGAAAAATCTGCTGCAAAAGACCTCTTTAAACTGTTAAAAAAGCAAAGATGTCACTTTGAGGACAAAGGTGCACTTGACCCAAGCCATGGTATTTTCAATAACCTCATATGCACAGGAAAGCTGGACAATGAATTTAAGGAAGATGGAAGAAGAATTGACATCATTGAATTATGGTGTTGGCAAAGAATATTGAATATACCATGGACTACCAGAAGAATGAACAAACCTGTCTTGGCAGAAGTATAGCCAGAAGTCTCCTTAGAAGCAAGGATGGCGAGACTTCATCTTACGTACTTTGGATGTGTTATCAGGAAGGATCAGTCCCTGGAGAAGGACATCATGCTTGGCAAAGTAGAGGCTAGTGAAAAAGAGGAAGACCTTATAAGAGATGGATTGACACGGTGGTTGCAACAATGGGCTCAAGCATCACAGCAATTGTGAGGATGGTGCAGGACTGGGCAGTGTTTCATTCTGTTATGCATGGAATCGCGGTGAGTCAGAACTGACTACGGCACCTAACAACAACACCAACATTCTTTACAGAAGCAGACTGCCACCTCTTTCTCCCATAGAGTGGCTTGTGGTTTCAAGCTACCAACCTTTTGGTTAGCAGCCGAGTGCTCAACTACTGCACCACCAGCCCTCCTCTTCTCTACCCTTGGGCCCCTGTAATATTGTATTTTGTTTCCATGCTTCTTTTACATCATTCATTTCTACTCAGGTACAGAATTTGAACAGCCTCTGAAACTTATTATACATAAATACATAATTCTTAGAACTACAAAATGTAGAGTTCAGTTTGGTCAAGGAACAGAACTTTCGAATTATATTATTGTAGTAGTTTGCAAGTTAAGCATGTAAGAAACTAAGGCATTAACAGAAATTGTAGCATATCATAGTGAATTTCAGGGTGTGTGAGTGAAAGAGGCAGGAGGATTACCTGTGACAAAGGGCTACAGTGCCCCTACATTCAACTTCAGCAAGTCAACCAGAGCGTTCTCAGTCTTGTTGATTTTATATATTAATAACCTAAGCAATTTTTTGTTTGTGAGAGTTTTTTCTTTTTAATTTCAAAAAATAGTTTTTTTTTTGTTTTGTTTATTAGAACAAGGTTTTTCTAAATTTAATGTGACTACGAACGCCCTGGGGATCTTGTTAAGATTTTTTTTCTTTCTAATTTTTAATGGCAATATAGACAACCAAACATACATCATTCACAATTTCTACATGTACAGTTCAATGACATTGTTTACATACTTTACTATGTGTCACCCTTCTCACTATCTCTACCTATATTGTTACATCGCCATTAAGTTAGACTCTCTGGCCCTTAAAGTTCTCATCTGTGCTTTAGATTAACTGTTGTCATTTGAATTCAGATAGATAATTCTTTATAAGAGTGAAATACTGAAGGCAAACATTCTTTATTAATTGCACTAAACTGTTTTTTAGTTTAATGAGGCTTCATGGAATATTTTTGTTTCAACGTTTAAAGATTATTTCTGGGTAATAGACTGGGGGGGTCCCACTGGTCTCAACTGATTCGTCAAGTCTGGTTTCCATGTGAATTTGAAGTTTTGTTCCCAATTTTCCTCCTTGTGATTAGTGACCCTAAGGACAGAGTAGAACTGCCCCATAGTGTTTCCAAGGAGTGGCCGGTGGATTTGAACTCTCGACCTTTTGGTTAGTGCTCTTACCCACTGCACCACCAGGGCTCCTCCTTTTGATTAGGATAAATTTATTGGGTCTTTGATCAAAATGCAGTAGTTAAAAGGATCAACTGCTAACCAAAAGATAGGAGAAAGATGTGGCAGTATGCTTCCATAAGGATTTACAGCCCCAGAAACCAAAAGGGGTCACTATGAGTCAGAATCGACTCAATGGCAGTGGGTTTGGTTTTGGTTTTTGATCAAATCATTGAGTAATGATAGCTGGCACCATCCATTTCTCCTGGTCTTATGGGGAACCATGTAGCAGTTTATGGAGGCAATTAAACCTGTGGTAGGTTTCCTTCTCTGATTCCTGGGTCTCCTTCTTCCTCTGCTGTTCCAGGCAAATAGAGACCGATTGTTGTATCTTGTGGCCGCTTGCAAGCTTTTAAGACCCCAGGTGCTACTCACAAAGTTAGGAGGTAGAACAGAAAATCTAAAAATATCTTTAGGCCAATTGACTGGATAGACCCACGAAGCCATGAACCTAAATCTCTGAACCAAGAAAACTAATTTAATGAAGTGTTTATTTCCTATTTTGCAATTTTTCTCTGGTGTCCAGCTTAGCAATAAATGCTTCATTAGTCAAGTTGTGTAACCATTACCCTTAGCTGATGTAAATGTTTCCATTACCATAAACAAAAATTTACTACTTCCCAGAGAGTAATTTCCCCTCTGCCTCCCGATTCCTGTCTCTGGTAACCACGTGTAACCATTGATCTCTTTATAGTTACCTATTCTTGTCATTGTATATAAGTGAGACAATACAATATTTGACTTACAAAGATGAACAACTTTTCACGTGTTTGGTTGCTTGAATATCCTCTTAAAGGAGTGTCTGTCCGTGTCCTTTGCCCATTTTTTGATTGGACTATTGGTCTTCTTGTTGTTAACTTGAAGAAGTTTCATATATATTTTAGATGTTAGACCTTTATCATATATATTGTTCCCGAAGATTTTTCCACTCTCTAAGTTGTCATTTCAATCTTTTGATGAAGTATTTTGATGAACACAAGTAATCAGTTTTTATGAGGTCCCAGTTACCTAGTTTGTCTTTTCCTGCTCATGCATTTGCCGTTGTGTTTGAGAATCTATCATTAAAACAAAACAAAACAAAAAAAAACTAGGTTCCATAGTTTTGTCCCTATGTATTCTTCCAAGAACTTTATAGTTTTAGGTTTAACATATTTATGTCCTTGATCCATTTTGAATTGGCTTTTGTATATGGTGTGAGGTATGGGTTCTGCTCCGTATTTCTGTACGTGGAAATCCAATTTTTCTAGCATTGTTTGTTGAAAAGACTCTTCCTTCGCCATTAAATAAACTTAGCAACCTTGTCTAAAATCAATTGCCCATAGATAAATGGGTTTATTTCTGGGTTTTCAATTCTATTACATTGGTCTATGAGTCTATCATTGAACCAGTACCAGACTGTTTTGATTACTATTTATTATGTTTTGGAATCACTCTCTTTTGTTTGAATGTTACCATCAATTGAATCTTTATATCTCAGCTTCCCTCTAATATAAATTTAAATTTATTTTATTGTATTAGTTATTATTTCACTTTTTTCTCCCCTATAATTTTGTCAGTGCAGGGAATGAAGGATATGCCTGTTGTATTTACCAGCCAGAAATATCTTAGTTCTCTTCTGTCCTATAGGGTCACTATGAGTCAGAATCAACTTGACCACACACAACAACAACAATCTTTATATTGTTAATGCTTTCCTTTTAATGTAATCCCCTCCTGTATGTATTGCTTCAGGTTGCTGTCTGGTGTCATTGGTTTTCTATCTGGAAGACTACCTCTGATATTTCTTATAAGGCCAGTCTGGTGGCAACAAATTCTCATAATATTTTTTATCTGGGAATGTTCTAATTTCACCTTCAACTTTGAATGACAATTTTGCTGAGTATATTATTCTTGATTGACAGTTCTTATCTTTCAGCACTTTAAGTATGTCATCCCATCACCTTCCTGCCTGCATGGTTTCTGATGAGAAATTGTGATTTAATATTATCGAGGACCCTTTGTATATGATACTTTGTTTTTCTCATGCTGCTCTCAAATTTTTTTCTTTGTCCTTGGTTTTCCAGAGTTTGATGATGATATGCCTTGGTGTGTTTCTTTTAAGATTTTCCTATATGGAGTTCATTGAGCTTCTTGGATGTAAAATTTCTTGTCTTTTGTGATATTTGGTAAGTTTTCTGCCATTATTTCTTCAGAAATTATTTCTGGATTCCTTTTCTCTCTTCTTCTTCTGGAACTTGCATAATGCATGTACTAGTCCTCTTGATGGTGTTCCACATACCCCTTAGGCTTTGTTCATTCTTTTTCTTTCTTTTTTCTGTTTGCTTCTCAAACTAAGCAATCTCAAAGGTCCTGTCTTCAATTTTGTTGATCCCTCCTTCTGTCCTTGAATTTCTAATGTCTAGGACCTTGATATTAGCAGAGTTTCTAATTAGCAGCTTTCTGATCTGAATTTGAAAATGGAGGACAATACTGTATACTTTTTAAAATTATGGTAATACTGGAATAATTTAATTAACTTATTTTTCCAATGTAAGTGTAATAAGTGGCACACCTAGAATATAATTAACGTTCTTAACAGTAGCCTTCTTTTAGCTATATACTTAGTTTGTCCTTTGAGAATATAAAATTTAAAATGATATACCTGAACTAAACAAGTATGCCAGTTCATGAAGCTGTTTTCTTTGTGTTCTCTATATAAGCTGTCACCATGGAATGAGAACTCTGTATGTTTTATTTAAATTTAAACTTAATTATATCTATGTGTACATATCTATACCTACATCTGTATGTATATCTACACATACATTTTATAACATTGTGTCCTCAGTCCCCATGTCTCATCCCTAACCAATATCTCTTTGTAGTTGTCTATCGACTATAGTCTGCTACCTCTCTTACTTCGAAGATATTAGTTCCTGGGTTACTGTCACTTTCTTCAACACTACTCCTCTCATAATCCTTGATCATTTTAGTATTTATGTAGATAAACCTTCCAAGTCCCTGGCTCTCAATATATTGTCTTCTCCTCCAGTGATGCTGTTCTGAATTTCAAACATCCCACTCTGCAAAAGACATCTCCTAAATTTTCCTTGTACCATGTCTACAACTCTTCCATGCCATCAGAACATGCAACCCTTAACTCTTTAGCTAGCATCTCCTTAGTATTCATACTTCCCTCATTATAGTTTATGGATGTTGACAAACTCCACTTATGTTCTATGCATTCTCTCATGCAGCTGCACATGGCTAAAACAAAAATATCCAGTCATACTATAGAGTGCTGTCATTTTCCTTTATGAAGATGAGCCCCAAGGTTAGCCTTTAATTGATTTCCCTAGTCATTCATCCACTGTTGTCTTTCTTCAGACCATTTAGGTTCTCCCTCATTTATCTCTTTGGTGATGATCTTACTTTATATTTCATTGAGGAAGCATAATTCATCTGCAATTAGCTTCCAAAGACTTCTAATACATATACACATCTTTCTTCACTAATGACCTCATCTGTGGCCTTTCCTCCCATGGCTGGATGAGTTGTCCATTGCCAAATACCCACTCCCTTTGTTCTATTCAAGGACATCATCCAGTAGTCCTACCCTAACTCTACTACATCCTTCATCCCCACCCTTTAATGGATTATTCTACCAACATATAAACATGTTGTCATTTTTTGTATTAAAAAAGTTTAAATGTAACTTTATTTTCTGTAAAGATCACCTTACTTCTGTGCTCTCCTTTACAGTAAAACTCTAATTCCTTTCCACCTCCTATTTTCATTATGCATCCACTCAAGTCATGTTTCTTTCTCACCCTGATACTGAAACTCTCAAGGTCTCCACTGATCTTTATGCTGTCAAAACAATAACCAGTATCCAATACTCATCTTAGTTAACTATCAACACATATGGCACAATTGATCATATCCTTACCCTGGAGATATTTTCTTCACTTGATTTACCAAAAAAAAAAAAAAAAAAAAAAAAACAAAAAAAAAACAGACAATGTTCTGATTTTCCTCCAACCTCACTGGTTAATCTTTCTTAGATTTGTTGTTGTTGTTGTTTTTGTTGTTGTACCTTCTTAGCTCCTTGATCTTGGAATCTTGGAATGTCCTGGAGTTTAATTCTTAGACGTCTATTAATCCATCCAGTTTCATACCTTTAAAGACTATAATGATTCTGAAATTTATATCTTCAAATCACACTTTCCCCCTGCACTCCAGACTCATATTTGCAGCTGCCTATACCATATGGCTCCTTGGATGTCCAATGGACATATTGAAATTAAGATGCTCAAACCTAATTCTTGCTTTTTCAAAATTCTCAAATCTGCTCTTTATTTTTCTTCAGTTATTGATGACTCCATTTTTCCAGCTGCTTAAGTAAAATGCTTTCTTCTGTCTCAGGCTACATCCACTCCATTAAAATGGGTGACTCTTTTCTCAAAACATATCAGCATCCAACCACTTCACACTATATCCACTGTTACTATCCCATCCAAGCCAACACTATTTTTTGCCTGGTTTATTATTTTAGCTTCTAACTGGCTATTAATCTGCTCTTTTGTTTCTGTCTTGTCCCCTACCTCCAGTCTCTTGTACACACAATAACCAAAGTGATCCTATTAAAATAAAGTCAAATCAAGTCTGATCAATATCTCAGAGTGTCTTTCCGTCTCACTCTCATGAGCTTCTCTGGATCACCTGCAATGAATTTGACCCCCACCCCATGGTCTTTCTAAATGCAGCTGCTGCTGAGACCTTCACCTCTTCTCTGAAACCACACAGGTTCTTCACAGAGGGATATTCATTTGCTGTTGCATGGACCAGAACACTTCTCTTGGCTTTCTGTGTGACTCTCTCCCTCACTTCCTTAGGTCTGGCCCAAATGTGACCTTCACAGCCAAGTCTTCTGGGCCACATTCTGTGACATGAGCACTTGGCCCTCACCATCATGCCAGCCCTCCCCATCCTCACATCTTGCTCAGTTTTCCTCCACAGCACAGCATTCCATCAGCCAGTATACTGAATACACTGCATAGTTGGCCTAATCTTTTTATTTGTCTTTTCCCACGAGACTGCAAACTCCAAAAGAACTAGAATTTTAATTTTCTTTTTCTTTTTTTTCTGTTTTCCTTGTTTTATCTCCTGTGCCTAGATCAGTTTCTGGCTTAATAAATATTGTTGACTCGATTAATTGTAGATTAATTAATATAACTTGTAATCATTACCACAAGAGCAAAAAATCCTTAGGCTTGTATGACCAACAGAAAATATTTCTTTCCTTTATCCTGTGTTCATTTAGTGCTGACCCTGCTTCCGTGCACAGTGCAAAGCCAGTTTAGATGCCATCTTCTCTTACTGCAAATGCCATGATCTGTTCTTTTGCCCCTCGCCATTTGTGTTAAGATGACTGATTGCTCACATCTGGCTTTAATACCTACAGCAAAGAATGTTCTCCCCTTCTCTTGCTGCCATCACTCCTGGTTCAGGTTTCAAGCGCAGGTGTCATCTACCATATTTCTAAAATCTATCAATTCCCATTCCTCCAAATTATTATATCACAGAAATGATGGAAGAGCCTGTGTGCACTCAGCACATGCCTGCTCTCTGACATTCTTACATCATGCATTAACTCTGTGTGTTGATACTCTGTGTGCCCCTTTCAGCCATGCAGAGACGGTGTGAGAGATTTATAGAGCCTCACTGATAGCAAAAACAGAGAAAATTCAAAGGTGAGCTTGATCTAAGAAACGCCGTCCTCTAATGTAAATATCACACACTCTGATAAGCAATTCCAGATATTGTCCTTGGTTCCCATATACCCAAGTATCACTGTCTCATGCCCTAAGATGCCTTGTAAATATATGAGAGACCAGAGATTGTGCTTTACAAATATGGCCAGAAAGAACGGTTTCCTGCCAAGTATTTAATGAACATCATTCTATTCTTATTAGTCTACTATAGATTTGGACAAGAGGCCACCCCTCATGTCAGTGGCAGACACATTTTCTTATTTTAGCTGTTGAGGGAAGCAATTTCACCACGTCTGAACTTCTCAAGTTGTCGAAGCTTTTCTTTTGCCTTTCATTTTCTTTTCAGAAACCTTCCCATCTAACTGAGTTGGTACCTTGGCTGACCGCTACTACCACAGAACACAAAGTGGTTGGTACTACAACCAATGGCTCTCAGAGTTGCGTGGCTTTTCGACCACTCTTCTGCACACACAGACCTGCTTTGTGTCTGTGCTCCAGGCTAAGTCTAATAAGCCAGATAACTGTAAAGTAAAAATGTTAGGTTCTCACTCTGGTCTGAACTTCTGTGACATGGTTACTGTTGGATGAGATGCACCGACAATTTCCTTCCCATGGCTAGAATGCAACACTCACTATGAATCTGTTTGACGTGTTGAGGGCTAAACTGCTAGTTTACAGCAAAACTTTATGGCTTATAAATTAATTTAATCAATATCAGTTTATTTGATTTTATACAACCTCCTTTGGAAGAAGGCAGGGAACTATGTTGTGTAGGTAAGAACACTAAGCTCAGAGAAATTATGTACTTAGCAAAGGTGACACAGGCAATAAAACCACAAATTCAACCTGAGGGATGGAGGTTTTGGGCTCCTAGACCAATGCCCTCCCCAATTTGTCCCTCATATCTCTTCACACTGTTATACTTTTGGCACCTCCAATAGTAGATATGCTTTATTACATTTGAAGTTTCTATTTTTGATGTCAGATAGCTCTTGGCTGAAAATGGAGAATACCAGAGAGATGAGTACCTGTGTTTTATTGACTATGCAAAGGCATTCGACTGTGTAGATCATAACAAATTATGGATAAGATTGTAAAGAATGGAAATTCCAGAACACTTAATTGTGCTCGTGTGGAACCTGTACGTAGATCAAGGGGCAGTTCTTCAAACAGAACAAGGGGATACTGCATGGTTTAAAATCAGGAAAGGTGTGTGTCAGGATTGTATTCTTTTGCCATACTTAATCTGTATGCTGAGCAAATAATCTGAAAAACTGGACTATGTAAAGAAGAACGTGACATCAAGATTGGTGGAAGACTCATTAACAACCTGTGATATGCAGATGACACAACCTTGCTTGCTGAAATCAAAGAGGACTTGAAACACTACTGATGAAGATCAAAGACCATAGCCTTCAGTGTGGCTTAAACTTCAACATAAAGAAAACAAAAATCCTCACAACTGGACCAGTAAGCAACATCATGATAAATGGAGAAAAGATTGAAGTTGTCAAGGATTTCATTTTACTTGGATCCACAATCAACACTCACAGAAGCTGCATGCAAGAAACGAAACGACGTATTGCATTGGGCAAATCTGCTACAAAAGACCTCTTTAAAGTGTTAAAAAGTGAAGATGTCACTATGAGGACTAAGGTGTGCCTGACCCAAGGCATGGTATTTTCAGTTATCTTATATGCATGCAAATACTGAACAATGAATAAGGAAGACGGAAGAATTGACACCTTTGAATTATGGTGTTGGCGAAGAATACTGACCATACCATGGACTGTCAGAAGAACAAAAATGTCTGTCTTGGAAGAAGTACAGCCAGAATGCTCCTTGGAAGCAAGGATGGTGGGATTTAGTCTCACATACTTTGAACAGGAAGGACCAATCCCTAGAGAAGGACATCATGCTTTGTAAAGTAGAGGGTCAGTGTAAAAGAGGAAGACATTTAAAGAGATAGATCGACACAGTGGCTGCAACAATAGGCTTAAACATAGCAACAACTGTGAGGATGGTGCAGGACTGGGCACTGTTTCGTTCTGTTATACATAGGGTCATTATGAGTCGGAACCTACTCGACAGCACCTAACAACAACATTATTTAATAACATCTCTGGAAACTGTGAAGAAATATCAATATAAATGGAAATGATGTGATTAAATCGTTGCAGAAAAGTGATGTATCACAAAATAGATATTTGAATGTGACTTATAATATTATAAGTTTTAAATGGTCTAACTTCAGAGATATTCTCCCTCTTCTAAACAGAAGGACCACAATGTCAGTATTAGTTAGCCTTTAGGATAGTCTACTGTATTTTTTTCCCTTTCTTCTTTTTCCTTTATCTGTGTTGTCTTCCTGAAACTAAGGACTATATCTCTTATTTCTACACATTACTAATGGTTTATACTTGGTATATAGTATAAAAGAAAAAAAGCTGTTGATAACGGGATATATTTTCAGTTGCAATTTGCTGTCTACATGCACACACACACACAAATCTACATATGTTTGTTAATTTGGAATATGATTCAGTGTGCAAACTTATCTACTGGGAACTAGATGGGGAATAAATGGTCAGAAATTTTAGTAAATATAAAGATAACATATTTAATTAACAACTATTTTAAAATTAATAATGGCTCTCTCTCCAAGGTAACTGGAATATTTTCAGTAATAAGCATGAATTATTTTAGAATATAGACATATTTAAGTTCAACAATAAAAATAATCATGTGCATAAGTTTGATATATTTATATCTTTTTCCCTTTGTTTAGGAAAAAATGTAAAACTGTATTGGAAGAATTGCTCAGTTCTTCTGTTGTTTACTGTGGGTCTTGTCAAGGTCTTAATTCTTAAAATAGCTTAAGGGATTACATACAAAACTTTCTCAAAATTTTGAGGAACTGACTGTTGCTTGTGCAGTAACAGAATAAAAGCTACCACATGACCCAACAATTCCATCCCTAGGAACACATCTAGGAGACATGAAAACATACATCCACACAATAACTTTTACACACATGTTCACAGCAAGATGATTCATAATACTCATAAGCGGAAACAACTCAAATGTCCATCAGCTGATGAACAAATAGCGATATATCTATAAAATAAAATATTATTTGTCCATAAAAAGGAATGACATTTTGATACATGTTATAGCCTGGGTGAACCTCAAAAACATTACACTAACTTAAAGAAACCAGTCACAAAAAACCCCACACGTTTTATGATTCCAGTCATATACAATGTCCATAATAAGCAAATCGTTAAAGACAGAAAGTAGATTAGTGGTTACCAGTGGCTAGGGGAAGTGATTGCTAATGGGTAGTGGGTTCATTTTTGAAGTGATGAAAAGGTTCTGGGTTACATATTGATGACGGTTGCACAACTCTACGAATATTATTAACAAAAACTCTATTGCACACTTTAAAAAGTTGAATTTAATGGTACGTGAATTATGTCTAAATGAAGCTGTTGTTATAGAAAATGAAATGACATTTTATAGTTCAAAATAAAGGGCCAGGAAACTGTATTGCACACTTTAAAAAGTTGAATTATGTCTAAATGAAGCTGCTGTTGTAGAAAATGAAATGACATTTTATAGTTCAAAATAAAGGGCCAGGAAATTATTTCTTCTTATTACTTAAAATGTAAAAGTAGACTACTGAAGATTAAATATTAATTATTGTGTTTTAGCAAACATTTACAGTTGTCTTATGGGAAAAGTAGCTGCATTAGGAAAGCCTAAGTGAAATCTAGCAACAATTAGCATTTTTCATTAAATATCTAAAATTTAAAAGTGCTGTTTTCTTTAATTTAAAGGATAAATTTTAATTTAAGGATAAAATAAAACATTTCAAAATATTGACACAATTATAGTGATTTTTTTTTCTCACTTTGATTAATTAAATAAATTAAATAGTAAGATTATAGTGGGAAATTTACTTTTTGCCTAAAGTACCTCTTTTAAGAAAACTTTAGGTAGAAGCCACGTATTTTACTGCCAGAATTAACTTGATATTTTACTTTATTTTTTTATGCAACATGAACTGTCCTTGTGTATATTAGAACATCATGTAATGCCTCTAGGGAGATAAAAAAAGATTTGGTCTTTCAAGAAAATGCCCAAATGAAAATTGATTGCTCAGTTGGCATTATCATTTAGAATAAATTCATGCTTCCAGGTGTCCCCGTCTTGTTCTCTGGAGTCTAGTCATGATTTAGTACAATCTGGAGGAGGTGAATTTCACTGAGGTTGACCCAGGATTATAGCTCCAGCTAAAAGACTTTGCCAAGGATCCAAAATTATGTTAGAACTTTTTCTCCTGTTTTAATCTCCAAGATTTGCAGAAGGGTAGCCATTATGATACTGATCAGCAACACTTATACTGGTATCAGAAACACATAATGATCATGTGATCTAAGGACATTGCTTAATATCCTTCCACCTAAAGGTCCAGTCCTTCATTAGAATAACATTTATCTACCATTTATAATTTTTGTAATAGTTAAATGTGATAATGTACAAAAAGCTTTAGTATACAAACTGGCACAGAATGTGTGCTCAATAAAAAGTTATCTTGATAAAACAGCTACTTAAATTCCACTCTCTCTTTTCCCTCAGGGTTTTTGTCTACATAATTGAGCATAAGTAAATTCCAAAAGACGTTTACTCTGAAATTACTAGTAAATTTGGGAAACAGTCACTTTGCTTTGGAGTTCTGCTGGTCCCTCATATCTCAGTGAGGGAAGGAGGATAACTGAAAGTCATGGTTATTAGGGATTATGGTTTTTGTCAGGCTCTGAAGGATCTGTATTTACTGTGACCCTGCAGTGGATATTTTGCTTGCCCATCCTATATCCCAAACCCCTTATCACATTAACCCTCCCACACCACCACCACACAGCCAAGTTGCTTTGGGTAAAGCCGACTCCACCTTGACTTTGGAAGAAGGCAAGCTGCTGAAACCTAAGATTCCATCTGCTGGCAAAATTCACTATTTGAGTGATGGTAATGTGACCCAATGTGGTTCAATATGACCTATGTGGAGATTTCTGGGGCCTTTGGGGAAACAAACAAGCAAACTTTCTTAGTCTCTTCAGATAACTTCTAGAAGAAATTTTCTATCCTTGAAAACAGATAAGAAAGCAAGTGGCCCTGTAACTACCTATAGAGCTAATGGAAGTGCCAGAATTAGAATGAAGCTGATGTCACAGAAAGTAAAACAGAAGGAAGGAAGGAAATGGAAGTCTTTTGACATCATTGCATTGCCAAATTAAACCTCCATATCTACTGACTTCCCATTCTATAAATGGAAAGCTAATAAATCCTATTTATTGCATAAGCCACATTTAACTGTATTATGGGTATTTGCTTTGCTTCTTGCAACAGAAAATATTCTGAAATACCAAACTGTGTCATATATGTTATTTTTTGTGCAATTTTTGTTACTGATGCTTAGAATAGTGTAATAGAGTAAATGTCTAAAATTTATCTCTTGATGCTGTTAATTTTAATAATTAAAACACACATAAAGATAAAAAGAAAATTTACAATCCAAGCTGTGGAAGAATGCAAATATTGAGTATAATTTATCTATTTTCATGAGCATACACAGAAATAAAAAGAAAATCTTTTTTTTTTATATTGCCTAGCGCACCAATTTTATTCCTAGGAAGACAATAATAGACAATCATTAGTAAGAGATTATATATTTTGTCTTGGTAACTTGTTGCATATACACTACTTTTAATGGAATGTATACATTCTAAGAAAAATGTTTAAAATTATTATTAAGTTTTTCATCTTGTAAAAAACAGTAGAGATTATTTAAATATGAATGATATAGTTTATAAATATTGTTGCAAAATATTGAAAACAAATTGAGCATTTAATTGTGTATTTCAATATATAGTACACATGGGATGAATTGAATTAAAATGGATTTTTATCCAAATAAAGTGTTGTTATATACAAACACCACCACTCGTCTGTCAGTTTGTCATACTGTAGTGGCTTGCAGGTTGCTGTGGTGCTGGAAGCTATGCCACCGGTGTTTCAAATACCAGCAAGTTCACCTGTGGTGGATGAGTTTCAGCAGAGCTTCCAGACTAAAACAGACTAGAAAGAAGCACCTGGAGATCTACTTCTAAAAAAAATTGGTCAGTAAAAACCTTATGAATAGCAAGGAACATTGTTTGATATAATGCCAGAAGATGAGTCCTTCAGGTTGAAAGGTACTCAAAACACGACAGAGGAAAAGCTGCCTCCTCAAAGTAGTCAACTTTAATAATGTGATTGGAGAAAAGCTTTTGGGACCTTCATTTGCTGATGGCACGACTCAAAATGAGAAGAAACAGCTGAAAACATCCATTAATAATAGGGAAGTACAAAGTATGAATCTAGGAAAATTGGAAATCATCAAAAATGAAATGGAATGCATACAGATCGATATCCTAGGCATTACTGAGCTGAAATGAACTGCTATTGGCCATTTTGAATCATATGGTCTGCTATGCCAGGAATAACAAATTGAAGAGGAACAGTATCATATTCGTTGTCAAAAAGAACATTTCAAGATCTATCCTGAAGTACAAGGAGCCCAAGTGACACAGGGGTTAAAGTGATCAATTGCTAACTGAAAGGTCATCAGTTTGAAACCACAGGAGAAAGATGTGGAAGTCTGCTTCCAAAGAGATTTATAGACTTGGAAACCTTATGTATGCATTGCTATGAGTCAGAATCGACTCGATGGCAGTGAGTTTGGGTTTTTTTGGTTATCCTGAAGTACAGTGTTGTCAGTGATAGGATAATATCCATATGCCAACAAGGAAGACCAGTTAATATGATTATTATTAAAATTTACACACCAACCACTAATGCTAAAGAAGAAGAAATTGAAAATTTTTTACCAGCTTTTGCAGTCTGAAATTGATCAAACATGCAATCAAGATGCATTGATAATTACTGGTGATTGGAATGTGAAAGTTGGAAAAAAAGGAGCAGTCATTGAAAAACATGGCCTTGGGAATAGAAATGATGCTGTAGATTGCAGGATAGAACTTTGAAAGACCAACAACTTATTCATTGCAACTACCTTTTTTCAACAACATAAATAGCAACTATACTCATGGACCTCACCAGAGGGAATACACAGGAGTTTAATTGACTCTATATGTAGAAAGAGACAATGGAGAAGCTCAAAATCATCCATCAGAGGAAGGCCAGGGACCGACTGGAACACACCATCAATTGCTCATATGCAAGTACAAGTTGATGCCGAAGAAAATTAAAACAAATCCCTAAGAGCCGAAATACGAACTTGAGTATATCCCACCTAAATATACAGACAATCTCAAGAATAGATTTGACGCACTGAACACCAATGACCAAAGACCACAAAAGTTGTGGGATGACATCAATAACATCGTACATGAAGAAAGCAAAAGGTCATTAAAAAGACAGAAAAAAAAATCATAATGAATGTCAGAAGAGACTCTGAAACTTGCCCTTGAACTTAGAGTAGCAAAAAATAATGGAAGAAATGATGAAGTAAAAGAGCTGAACAGAAACTTTCAAAGGATTCCTGGAGAAGACAAAGTACAGTGTTATAATAAAATATGCAAAGACCTGGAGCTGGAAAAACAAAAGGGAAGAACATGCTCAGCATTTCTCAAGCTGAAAGAACTAAAGAGAAAATTTAAACCTCGAGCTGCAGTATTGAAATATTCTATGGACAAAATATTGAATGACACAATAAGCATCAAAAGAAGATGGCAGGAATACACAGAATCACTGTACCAAAAAAGAATTGGTCGACATTCAACCATTTCAGGAGGTAGCATATGATCAACAACTGATGGTATTGAAGGAAGAAATCCAAACTACACTGAAGGCACTAGTGAAAAACAAGGTTCCAGGTATTGAAGGAATACCAATTGAGATATTTCAATAAACAGATGCAACACTGGAAGTACTAAGTCTTCTATGCCAAGAAATTTGGAAGACAGTTATCTGGCAAGCTTGCTCGAAGAGATCCATATTTGTTCCTATTCCAAAGAAAAGTGATCCAAGAGAATGCAGAAATTATCAAACAATATAATTAATATCACACAGAAGTAAAATTTTGCTGAAGATAATTCAAAAACGGTTGCAGCAGTACATTGACAGGGAACTGCCAGAAATTCAGGCTGGAGTCAGAAGAGGACATGTGATGAGGGATATCAATGCTGATGTCAGATCGATCTTGGCTGAAAGCAGAGAACACCAGAAAGATGTATACCCGTATTTTATTGACTATACAAAGGCATTCAACTGTGTGGATAATAACAGATTATGGATAACATTGTGAAGAATGGGAATTCCAGAACACTTTATTGTGCTCCTGTGGGGCAGTTCTATCTATTCTGTCCTATAGGGTTGCTATGAGTTGGAATCAACTTGATGGCAATGAGTTTTGGTTTTTGTTTTTTTGGTTATTGTGCTCAAACAGAACCTGTACATATACCAAAAGGCAGTCATTGGAACAGAACAAGGGGAAACTGCGTGTCTTAAAATCAGGAATAGTGTGTCAGGGTGGTATCATTTTACCATACTTATTCAATCTGTATGCTGAGCAAATAATCCAAGAATCTGGACTATCTGAAGAACATGGCATCAGGATTGGAGGAAGACTCATTAACAACCTGTGATATGCAGATAATACAACCTTACTTGCTGAGAGCAAAGAGGACTTGAAACACTTGCTGATGATCAAAGACTACAGCCTTCAGTATGAATTACACCTCAACAAAAAGAAAACAAAAATCCTCACAACTGAACCAATAAGCAACATCATTTTACTTGGATCCACAATCAACGCCCACAGAAGCTGCAGTCAAGAAATCAAAGGACCCATTGCATTGGGCAAATCCACTGCAAAAGAGCTCTTTAAAGTGTTAAAAAGCAAAGATGTCACTTTGAGGACTACGGTGCACCTGACCCAAGCCATGGTATTTTCAGTCACTTTGTATGCATGGGAAAGCAGGACAATGAATAAGGAACACTGAAAAACTGACCCTTTCAAATTGTGGTTTGGTGAAGAATACTGAATATACTGGGGACTGCCAGAAAAACAAAGAAATCTGTCTTGGAATAAGTACAGCCAGAATGCTGCTTACAGATGAGTCTGGTGAACTTCATCTCATGTACTTGGACATGTAAACAGGAGGGACCAGTCCCTGGAGAAGAATATTCCACTTGGTAAAGAGGAGGGTCATAGAAAAAGAGGGAGACCCTGAATGAGATGGATTGGCACAGTGGCTAGGACAATGGGCTCAAACATAGCAAAGATTGTGAGGATGGCAAAGGACTGTGCAGGATTTTGTTCTGTTTTACATAGGGATGCTATGAATCAGAACTGACTCAATGTCACCTAACAACAACAACATATACACACATATGTAATTACGTTTAGTGTAATATTTTTTAAGTGGAGTGAAAGTGTTGATTTACATATACACATCCTGAGTTCAGGTATTATATGTTAAAGATTTGAAATTTAGATATAAAACACTTGATGTGATGGAATTATAATATTTTCATTATGCACAATCATAGTTGCCTATAGAAGACCAGAGAACCAGAGATAAGGGTGAGTTAGAGCCAACAGACTTGACTTCCACGTTGATGCGAGACGCAGGCCTGTGAAGGGAGGAGGAGGAACAATGACTTCCAGTGTTTAGCTGTGAAGAACATGGAGGCGCATGCCAGACACTGGGAGAGCAAATACCTGAGGAGAAACATGTTCTAGGTGAGAAGATAATGAATTTGGTTTTGGAATGTTAACTTCGATGTGGCAATGACCAGTAGGGTTTGTATGCTGTGATCTAAACTCAACTAGGGATCAGGATGTGAGAAGCTGATTTTGAAGCCATCAGCATTTTAATGGGTGAAATAATTCAGAGAAAGGGTAAATATTGAAAAAGGAAAAAATAAATAAGTAGATTCAAAAACCTGAGCATCACCTAAGTTTCAGGCAGAAGAGAAAGACCTAGCAAGTGAGGGTGGTTGTTATTGTTACATGCCATGGAGTCAGCTCTGACTTTATGTACAACAGAGTGAAATGCTGCCCAGTGGGGCACCATCCTCACAGTCCTTGCTATGCTTGAGCCCATCGTTACAGCCACTGTGTCAGTCCATCTCATTGAGTCTCCCTCTTTTTCATTGACCCTTTACTTTACCAAGCATGATGTTCTCTTCCAGTGATTGATCCCTCTTGATGATTTGTCCAAGGTAAGCAGGACTAAGTCTTCCCATCTTCACTTTTAAGGAACATTCTGGCTGTACTTCCTCCAAGATGAATTTGTTCTTTCTTCTGGGAGTCCATGGTGTATTCAATATTCTTACCCAACATCACAATTTGAATGCATCAGTTCTTCAGTTTTCTTTTGTCATTGTCCAGCTTTCAGATGAGTATGAGGCAATTGGAAGTACCATGGCTTTGGTCACGTGTACCTTAGTTCTCAAAGTGGTATCCTTGCTTTTTAAGATTTTTAAAGAATTCGTTTTCAGCAGATTTTCCCAAAGTAGTATGTCATTTCATTTCTTCACTGCCGCTTGCATGGGTGTTGATTGTCGATCCAGGTAGAATGAAATCATTGACAACTTCAAATTCTTCACCATTTATCATGATGTTGTTTATAGACCCAGTTGTGACGATTTTCATTTTCTTTATGTTCAGGTGTAATCATATCGGAAGCTGTAATCTTTTACCTTCAACAGTAAGTGGTACATGTCTTCTTCAGTTTCAGTAAACACGGTTGTATCATCTGCATATAAGGGGCTGTTAATGAGTCTTCTTCCATCCTGATGCCGTGTTCTTCTTCATATAATCTAGCTGCTTGGATTTTTTGGTTAGCATATAGACTATGTAAAGTGAAAGGATACAATCCTGCTGGACATCTTGATCTATGTTCACGTTCCACCTGAGCACAATTAAGTGTTGTGGAATTCCTACTCTTCATAGCGTTATCCATAATTTGTTATGATCCACACAGTCAAATGCTTTTGAGTAATCAATAAAACACAGGTTAAGATCTTTCTGTTATTCTCTGGTTTTGGCCTATATCCACCTGGCATCAGCAATGATATCCTTTGTTCCACATCCTTTTCTGAATCTGACTTGAACTTCTGGCATTTCCTGTGGTTGCAGCCATTTTTAAATTATCTCAGCAGAATTTTGCTAGCACGCTATATTAATGATGTTTTTTGATTATTTTCACATTCCATTTTTTGATCCCCTTTCTTGGGAATGTGTGTGCATATTGATCTCTTTAAATCTGTTGGCCAAGTAACTGTCTTCCAAACTTGTTGACACAGACGAATAAGAACCTCAAGTGTTACATATGTTTCTTTGGCATCTCAATTGCATCAGTTCCTGGAGCCTTGTTATTCACCAATGTCTTCAGTGTGACTTGAATTTCATCCTTCGGTACTAGTGGTTTTTGATTATATGCTATCTCTCCTGAAATGGTTGAACATCTACCAATTCTTTGTGGTACAGTGACTGTGTATTACTTCCGTCTTCTTTTGGTGCTTCCTGCATCATTAATTTTCTTTTTTTTTTTTTTGCCCATAGAATACCTCAGTATTGCAACTTGAAGTTTGAAGTTTGTCTTCAGTTCTTTCTGCTTGAGAAATGCTAATTGTGTTCTTCCCTTCTGTTTTATACTCCAAGTCTTTGCATATTTCTTTATAATACTTTACCTAGTCTTCTCAAGCTGCCTTCTGAAATCTTTCGTTCAGCTCTTTCACTTACTGTTTCTTCTGCTCATTTTATCTGCTCTGTGCTCAAGAGCAAGTTGCAGAGTCTCCTTTGACATCCATTTCAGTCTTTTCTTTTTTCCCGTCTTTTTAATGACCTTCTACTTTCTCCTTCTATGGTATCCTTGATGTCATCCCACAACTCTACTGGTATCGTGTCATTAGCGTTCAGTGCATCAAATCTGTTCTTGAGAAAGTTTCTAAATTCAGGTGGAATGTATTCAAGGTTGTACTTTAACTTTTTACTGTTGCCTTGATTATCTTAGCTTCAACTTAAACTTGCATGTGAGCAATTGATAGTTTGTTCCACAATCGTCTCCTGACTTTTTCTTGACAATATTAAACTTCTCCATCATCTTTTTCTACAGAAGTAGTTGATTTGATTCCTGTATAACCCACCTGGTGAGATCTATGTGGGTAATTATTGAAAAAAAAAAAAAAACATTCCAATGAATAAGTCACAGGCCTTGCAGAATTCTTTCATGTGATCTCTGGCATTGTTTTTATCACCAAGGCCATATTTTCCAACTACTGGTCCTTCTTTTTTGTTTCTAACTTTTGTATTCCAATCACCAGCAATTATCAATGCATCTTGATTGCATGTTTGATCAATTTCAGACTGTAGCACTTCATAAAAACTTCAATTTCTTTATCTTTGGTATTCATGGTTGGTGCATAAATTTTAGTAATAGTCTAATTGTAGGCATATGGATATAAACAAATCACTGACAACATTGTACTTCAGGATAAATCTTGAAGTGCTCTTTTTGACAATAAATGCAAAGCTATTCCTCTTCAGTTTGTCATTCCAGCTATAGTAGACCATAGGATTGTCAAATTCAACTACACCACCAAGGGTCCTGTTTCAAAATGGTCAGTACCAGTCCATTTTAGCTCACTAATGTATGGAATATTGATCTTTAAGTGTTCTATTTCATATCCGACACAATTTTTTTCTTTTTTTATATTGTACTTTAGATGAAGGTTTACAGAACAAACTAGCTTCTCATTGAACAGATAGTACATATGTTGTTTTATGACATTGGTTAACAACCCCATGACATGTCAGTACTCTCCCTTCTTGACCTTGGGTCCCCTATAACCTGCTTTCCTGTCCCCTGCTGCCTTCTAGTCCTTGCCCCTGGGCTGGTGTGTCCCTTTAGTCTCATTTTGTCCTATGGGTCTGTCTAATCTTTGAATAAAAGGTAAACCTTCAGAGTGACTTCATTACTGAGCTAAAAGCGTGTCCTGGGGCCATACTCTCAGGGTTTCTCCAGTGTCTGTCAGGCCAGTAAGTCTGGTCTTTTTTTGTGAGTTAGAAATTTGTTCTATGTTTTTCTCCAACTCTGTCCAGGACCCACTATTGTGATCTCTGTCAGAGCAGTCAGTAGTGGTAGCCGGGCACCATCTAGTTATACTAGACTAAGTCTGGTAGAGGCTATGGTAGTTGTGGTTTATTACTCCTTTGGACTAATCTTTCCCTTGTGTCTTTACTTATCTTCATTTTCCCTTGCTTCTGAAGGGGTGAGGCCAGTGGAGTATCTTAGTTCACCACTCACAGGCTTTTAAGACTCTAGACTCTACTCATCGAAGTTGAATGTAGAATATTTTCTTTATAAACTATGTTATGCCAATTGAACTAGATGATCCCTGTGACTATGGTCCCCACAGGCCTCAGCCCAGTAATTCGGTCCCTCAGGGAGTTTGGATTTGCCCATGGAGCTTCCATGACCTTACCATAAACAAGTTGTGCTGGCTTCCCCAAGATTGTGTGCTGTCTTACCCTTCACAAAAGTTACCACTTATCTACTGTCTATTTGGTGTTTTTCTACCCCCACCTCTCCTCTCCCTCTTAACAGATTGTTTCTTTTCTGTGTCTAAACATTTTCATGAGTTTTTATAGTAGTGGACTCATACAATATTTGTCCTTTTGTGATTGATTTATTTCACTCAGCATAACGCCCTCCAGATTCATCCATGTTGTGAGATGCTTCACAGATTCATTATCATTCTTTATCTTTGTGTAGTACTCCATTGTGTACCATAGTTTGTTTATCCATTCATCGTTGATGGGCATCTAGGTTGTTTCCATCTTTTTCCTACTGTGAACAATGCTGCAATGAACATGAGTATGCATATGTCTATTCCTGTGATGGCTCTTATTGCTCTAGGATATATTCCTAGGAGTGGGGTTGCTGGATCATAAGGTATTTCTATTTCTAGCTTTCTAAGGAAGCAGCATATCATTTTCCAAAATGGATGTACCATTTTGCATTTCCACCAGCAGTGCATAAAAGTTCCGATCTCCCCGAAACCTCTCCAAGATTTGTTATTTTCTGTTTTTTTGATTCGCGCCAGTAATGCTGGAGTGAGATGACATTTCATTGTGGTTTTGATTTGCATTTCTCTAATGGCTAGTGATATTAAGCATTTCCTCATGTGTCTGTTAGCCACTTGAATGTCTTCCTTGGTGAGGTGTCTGTTCTTTTCCTTTGGTCATTTTTTAATTGAATTATTTGTCTTTTTGTGGTAGAGGTGTTGGATTTTCCCATAGATTTTAGAGATTAGAACTTTGTCTGATTTGTAATAGCCAAATTTTTTTTTTTTCCAGTCCGTAGGTTCTCTTTTTACTCTTTTGGTGAAGTCCTTTGTTGAGCATAAGTGTTTAATTTTTAGAAGATCCCAGTTATCTAGCTTATCTTCTGGAGTTTGTATGTTGTTAGTTACGGTTTGTATCCTGTTAATGCCGTGTATAGGGTCTCTAGCATTGATCCTATTTTATCTTCTATGATCTTTATAGTTTTTGGTATTCTATTTAGGTCTTTTATCCATTTTGAATTAGTTTTGTGTATGGTGTGAGGTATGGGTCCTGTTTCATTTTTCTGCAGATGGACATCCAATTTTGCCAGCACCATTTGTTAAAAAGACTGTCTTTTCCCCATTTGATGGGCTTTGCCTCCTTGTCAAAGATCAGGTGACCGTAGGTGGGAAGATTTACATCTGGGTTCTCAATTCTGTTCCGTTAGTCAGTGCATCTGTCATTGTACCAGTACCAGGCTGTTTTGAATACAGTAGCTGTATAGTAGGTTCTGAGGTCAGGTAGTGCAAGTCCTCTTACTTTATTCTTCTTCTTCAACAGTGCTTTACTTACCCGGGCCTCTTCCCTTTCCATATTAAATTAATGATGGTTTTTTCCATCTCATCAAAGAATGTTGTTGGTATTTGGATCTGGATTGCATTGTATTTGTAGATTGCTTTGGGTAGAATTGTCATTTTCACAATGTTGAGTCTACCTGTTCTTGAGCAAGGTGTATTTTTCCATTTATGTAGATCTCTTATGATTTCTTGCAGTAGTGTTTTGTAGTTTTCTTTGTATAGGTCTTTTACATCCTTGGTTAGATTTATTCCTAAGTAATTTATTTTTTTAGGGGCTATTAAAATGGTATTGTTTTCCTGATTTCCCTTTCATCATTCTCTTTATTGGTGTAGAGGAATCCAATGGATTTTTGTATGTTTATCTTGTATCCGGCTACTCTGCTGAATCTATTAGTTCCCCTGGTTTTCTCATGGAGTTTTTTGGTTTTTCTATATACAGTATCATATCATCTGCAGATAGGGACAGTTTTAATTATTCATTACCAATTTGGATGCCCTTTATTTATTTATTTATTTTTTGCCTTATTGCTCTAGCTAGGACTTCCAGCACAATGTTAAATAGGAGTGGTGATAAAGAACATCCTTGTCTTGTACCTGTTCTCAAGGGGAATGTTTTCAGCCTCTCTCCATTAAGAATGATGTTGACTGTTGGTTTTGTACAGATGCCCTTTAGTATGTTGAAGAATTTCCCTTCTGTGCTTATTTTATTGACAGTTTTTATCAGGAATGGGTGTTGGACTTTGTCAAATGCCTTTTCTGCGTCAATTGAGATGATCATGTGATTCTTTTCTTTCTTTCTCTTTATGTGGTGGATTACGTTGATTGATTGTCAAATGTTGAACCATCCTTGCAAACCTGGTATGAATTCTACTTGGTCGTGGTGTATTATTTTTTTGATATGATGCTGAATTCTATTGGCTAGAATTTTGTTGAGAATGTTTGCATCTATATTCATGAGAGATATCAGTCTGTAATTTTCTTTTTTTGTGGTATCTTTGCCTGGATTTTGATATCAGGGAATGATGACTTCATAGAATGAATTTGGAAGTATCCCTTCCTTTTCTATGTTCTGAAATAGTTTGAGTAGTACTGGTGTAAGTTCTTCCTTGAAAATTTGGTAGAATTCTCCAGTGAACCCATCTTGGCTAGGGTTGGGGCTTTTTTTTTTGTTGGGAATTTTTTATTTTTTAAATTACATTTTTAGTCTCTTCTCTTGTTATGGATCTGTTCAGATTTTCAACATAAATTCTTGATAGTTTGGGTAAATAGTGTGTTTCTAGAAATTTGTCCATTTCTTCTAGATTTTCAAATTTGTTGGAGTATATTTTTTCATAATACTTTTTTATGATTCTTTTTATTTCAGTAGGGTCTGTTGTAATGTCCCCCATTTCATTTCTTGTTTAAGTTATTTGCATCCTGTCCTATTTTTCTTTTGTCAGTTTGGCTAGTGGTTTGTCGATTTTGTTGATTCTTCAAAGAACCAACTTTTAGTTTTGTTGATTCTCTCTATTGTTTTTCTATTCTCTATTTCATTTACTTCTCCTCTGATCTTTATCATTTCCTTCCTTCTGGTGTCTGTAGGCTTCTTTTGCTGTTCTTTTTCTATTTGTTTGAGTTGTGTAGCTGATGTTTTGATTTTTTCCCTTTCTTCTTTTTTGATGTGTGCATAAATGCTATAAATTGATCCCTGAGCACTGCCTTTGCTGTGTCCCACAGGTTTTGGTATGATGTGTTTTCATTCTCATTTGATTCTAGGAATTCTGTGATTCCATCTTTGCTTTCTACTATTACCCAGTGGTTTTTAAGCAGGGTGTTATTTAGTTTCCATGTAATTGATTTTTTTTTCCTTTCTTCCTGTTGTTAATTTCTACTTCGATGGCATTGTGATCAGAGAAGATACTTTGTATTAACTTTTCTTTTGGATTTTGTTGAGGGTTGCTTTGTGGCCTAAGATGTGGTCTATTCTGGAGAACATTCCATGTGCATTGGATAAGAATGTGTACTTTGCAGCTGTTGGATGAAGAGTTATATATATATCTAAGAGTTCAGGTTGGCTGATTGTGGCTTTTAGATCTTCTGCATCTTTGTTGAGTTTCTTTCCAGATGTTCTGTCCTTTACTGAGAGTGGTGTGTTGAAGTCTCCTAATATTATTGTGGAACAGTCAATTTCTCTTTTCAGTGCTGTTGAAGGTTGTTTTATGTATTTTGGAGCCCCGTCATTGGGTGCATTGATATTTATTATGTTTATGTCTTCATGATGAATCATCTGTTTAATCATGATATAGTTCCCTTCTTTGTCTTTTCTGGTGGATTTTGTTTTAAAGTCTATTTTATCTGAGATTAATATGCCAGTCCTGCTCTTTTTTGGTGGCTGCTTGCTTGATATATTTTTTTCCATTCTTTGATTTTTAATAAATTCATGTCTTTGTTTCTAAGGTGTGTCTGTTGTAGATAGTATATTGATGGATTTAGTTTTTGTTTATCCATTCTGTCATTGTCTGTCTCTTTGTGGGTGTGTTTAGACCATTTATGTTCAGTTTAATTATTGATAGGTGTGAGTTTATTGCTGTCATTTTGTACTGTTTTTTTTCTTGGTGCTGACAATTTCTTTGTTCGTCTTACTCTCCTGTGCTCAATTCCTTTTGTTTGTGTTTTTTTTTTTTTCATTTCTTTTGTTTTTTGTAGATTTTGTTTTTACTGAGACTATATGTTTTTCTTCATTTTGATGAGTAGGTTGGTTAACTTTCTTTGTAGTTACCTTGAAATTTACCCTTATCTTCCTACGTTTGAACCAGTCTATTGTTACTTGGTATCGCCTTACCTTCCTCTCCATTTGAAAGTTCTATATCTACTCCATTTATTCCCTCTTTTATTGTTCTGACATTGTTGTCATTTGCAGGTTAACCTCTCTAGTTCTCTGTTGTAAATTTATTTTATTTTGAATAGTCCTTGAGAGTTCATATCCTAGTTTGGTGTCTGGCTGGCATGATCTTGTGCCCTAGATTCAGGCTGTCATCTGACATTGTTTGTTCTCAGGTCAAAGGAGTCCCTTAATAATTGTTGTAAATTTGGTTTGGTTTTTACATAGTCCCTTAATTTCTGTTTATCTGGAAATGTCCCAAATTCACCATCATATTTGAACGAGAGTTTTGCAGGATATATTATTCTTGGATGGCAATTTTTTTCTTTCAAGGTTTTATATATATCATCCTGTTGCCTTCTTGCCTGAATAGCGTCTGCCGAGTAGTCAGAGCTTAGCCATATTGTTTCCCCCCTATATATGACTATTCATTTTTCTGGAGCTTCTCTCAGGATTCTTTCTGTGTCTTTGGTTTTAGTGAGCGTGATTATGATATGCCTTGGTGATTTTCTTTTGGGATCTATCCTAAATGGTGTTTCTTGAGCTTCTTGGATGGTCAGCTTTTCATCTTTCATGATATTAGGGAAGTTTTGTGTCAGCAATTCTTCAATGATCCTCTCTGTGTTTTCTATTTTCTCCCCCTGTTTTGGAACTCTGATCACTCCCAAATTTTTGCTTTCGATTGTATCCCACATAATTCTCAGGGTTTCTTCATTTTTCTTTGTTCTTTTTACTGACTTTCCCTCAAAGTTGTAGCCAAGTGTTTGTGTTCAGTTTCACTGATCCTATCTTCCATCATTTCGAACTTGCTCCTCAGCCCTTCTATGGCACTGTCCATTTCTGAAATCTTGTTGTCTTTTGGATTTCTAATTGTTGTTTTTGTATGATTTCTAGTTGTGAATTTATTTTGGCATTTTTTTTCCTATGTTATTTTCCGGAATTCTTCCATTTTTTATCTATATTTTCCATGATTTTGTCTGCCTTTTCCATGAATTTGTCTATTTTTTCATCATTTTTGTCTGCTTTTTTGTTTCAACTCTTGGATAGCTCTGAATATTAGAGATTTGAATTCCCTATCAGGTAGTTCTAGTGCCTTTTCTTTTACTGGAAAGTCATCTGGTGTTTTAGTGGAACCATCCTGTCCTGTTTTTTAATATTTTGATATTGTCTGCTATCTTTGGGATATTTCAGTAATTATTTTCCTCTTTTATTGATTGTAGATTTGTTTGTTTTGTCCTGGTTTTTTGTTTAATTTGTTATGTCTGAACAGGCAGGCTGTGCATTCTTTGTTGTTTGCTGGTCTGTGGACATGATATTTTCACCTCCTTGTCCAAAGGGCAGGGCCAGTCGCTCCACTATGGTGCAGCAGGGCAGGCCCATCTGAAGGGGAGTTGCTGGGATGGGTTGTTTTTGATTATGAATGTATGTTTACAGCCGTTACTTCTCCTTTTGTGTTGTGCCATACCAGCAACCAAAGGTCCAGGAGGCTTTACTGAATCCATTTCAGTAAGGTTGACTCTCCTCTGAGGTGGCAGCTCTTCCCCAGTTGTATTTTGTGTGAGTTCCAACCTGAGTGGCTCATCTTCCAGCACTGTATTGGATTATCTTCTGTTGGTATCCTAAGGTTTTCACTGGCTAATTGTTGAAAGCAGTTCTCCAGGCCTTTCTTCCTAGTTTTAGTCTGAAACCTACCTACCATGGGTGACCCTTCTGGTATTTGAAATACTGATTGCATAGCTTCCAGCATCACAGCTACATGCGAGTCACCACAGTACTGCAAACTGACAGACAGGTGGTGGCAAATAAGTGTAGGAGTAAGCAAGCAGCTAGAGTAATAGGCTATAGGCTGGGAAAATGTAATATGTCCAAGCTTTATATAAGGCCACATCTTCAAGTATCCCTGTGAGTAAGCTAATATTATATTCATTGTTATAAATGAGAGACCACAGTTTTGGATATTTAACACAGTCTAGAGATTTAAAGTATCTACCCAAGATCTCTACTCAGATGTAAAGCCAATATTTGAAACCACTTATACTGATACTATTTAATCACTTATGCCCCATTCTAACTATCTTTCAAGTGCTTGACTTATGCACAGAGAGGGATAGTCTTAGCCTTTTCATTTCTTTCTTTTTTGATTATAAAAATTTTATTATCTGCTAATTTTAGATTCACAAACAATTGCAAGAAACAATACAGAGAGATCCCATGTACCCTTTACTCAATTTCCCCCAGTGTAACATTTTGAAAAACTATAATACAATATCACAACCAGGATACTGACATTGATAATATGAAGAGACACAACATTCACTTTACTACAAGGGGTCCTCATGTTGCCCTTTTTAGCCACACACACTTCTCTCCTGTAATCTACCACTTTCTTAAATCCTGACAACAAATAATCTGTTCTCTATTTCTATAATTTTGTCATTTCAAGCATGCTATTCAAATGGAATCATACAGCATGTAACATTTCGGGACTGGTATTTTTTCAGGTAACATAATTCTCTGAAGACTCATCCAGGTTGTTGTGTGTACCAGTTGTTCGTTGCTTTTTATTGCTTAGTAGTATTCCATTATATGGATATATGACAATTTGTTTAACCATTCACCTATTGGATTCAATTGTTTCCAGTTTTGGAGTATTACAAATAAAGCTGCTGTGAGCAATCATTTTTAGGTATTTGTGCAGATATATATTTTTATTTCACCAGGATCAATAACAGGAGTGAAATTGCTGTTTCATATGGTAGCTGCTTGTTTAGTTTTTTTGTTTATTTTGTTTTTTGGGTCTTTTGTTTTGTTTTTTAAGAAACTACCAAACCATTTTTCCAGAGTGTCTGTGCCATTTTATTTTCCTGCCAGACAAGTATGAGTGATCCAATTTCTGTGTCAGCATTTCATGTTATCGTTGTTTTTATTTTTACCATTCTGATAGGTATGTAAAGATAGCTCATTGTGATTCTATTTGCATTTACTAACAGCTATTGATATTAACACCTTTTCATGTGCTTATTTGCCATCTATATATCCTCTTTGCTGAAATGTCTGCTCAGGTGCTTTGATGATTTCCAATTAGATTGTTCATTTACTGTTGAGTTTTGAGAGTTCTTAGTATTCTAGAAACAAGCCCTTCGTCACTTACGTCATTTGCAAATATGGTTTCCAATCTATATCTTGTTTCTTCACTCCTTCAGGTCTTGTTTTCCTTATTATGCACAGTTCATCACTGTGGGTTTTTTTTTTTTTAACCATCGTGATGGGTAGGTAGGTACATGAATGAAAAAATGGAATGCAAAGAAAGAAAAATTCCATCAAATTTATAGTGAAGAATGCTAGAAAATGCTACCCTGATTTAATTTTGCTTATAGCTCATCTCAGTAAATCAAATTATGGGTCAACCACTTGTTTTGTCATATTGCTGATTTGTTAGAATAAGTTAATTAGATTCCTCCTAAGATTTTGAAATGCTTACCTTCAGAGTTATGCACATAGATACATTACTTAAATGCAAGCTATATATAACGTCTCTTGTTAATTCGGTGCCTGCCAATAGTTGCTAAATCAAATCAATGTATTAAAGAAGTACTGTGGCAATTTCTTACAATATGCAACTAGCTATAAATTACTCATTCAATCATTGCAAGTAATTCTAATGCTCATTCTTCAACACAGTTTGTCTCTTATAAAGACTCAATTTCCAAGTTAATGCTTCAATTAAATATTGACATGTTAGAATCTAATTCATTTTCATCAAACCTTGAATTCCATGCATATTTATAAGAAAATCATATGTGCCTACTTGAGAAGTTGGTAAACTGCCAGGTTGTCAGAATCGGGCTCCTCTGCAACCTGACTACATTTGACAGGCACTTTTTTTTGACTGGGAACAGATTTTTATATAACTCCAGCTCTTGTTTAAAGTGTGTAATTTAATTAAAAAAAAAAAAAAAAGCATTGCAGTTGAGCAGATTCCAACTCATAGTGACCTCTACTTGATAGCTAAAGGTTTGAGTTTTTTAGATTTAATTTTACTTGCCAATTTTGTTATTATTATTATTTTTTATGTTGTGAATATCTGGAGTTTTGTGCTCTCTTTGTGCATGGGATGAGAATACTAACATAAATACTGTTGTAGTGATGATAAACTTTGACTGATTTTTCTCTGGATCTGAAGTGTGGAGGCCCTGTGTGGAAATATAATTTGATATATATATATATATTTAACCTCGGAAATATATCAGACTAATACATGAGAACCTATTCTTACCATAGCCATTTTCTCTATATTTGTATGGAATAAATTATCTGCACTTTTTTTTGTTACCAATCTTCTAAAACCAACAAGAAGCCCTTTTTAGGCATTGAAGGAAAAAATGTTGTAATGTGTCGATCATTATTTGCTCAAATAACACTATGCACAATACTCACACTCTATCCCATTTCTTATCTCTTGAGTCTTCTTTTTCCCCTTCCATTGAGAGCTTTCCATCTTGATAATTAAGATTTATTTTTTGCCAAATTTTTTCAATCTATTGGTTTCAAGAGAAAGTTGCTAACATGCATAAAAGTAAAGATTTTGAAATTAACTTAGTAGCACAAGTGGTTTGTGCTTGACTTCTAATTGAAAGGTTGGCAGTTTGAACTCACCCAGTGTTGCTGTGGAAGAAAGGCCTGGAAGTCAGCTTTGGTAAAGATTATAGTCAAGAAAATTCTATGGAGCAGTTCTGCTCTGTGTAAATGGAGTTGCAGTGAGTCACAACTGACTCAACTATAATGAGGTTTTGGTTTTATCCTCTCTATACTGTATTAATTTGAAATTATGTCTACCAATACTGACATATAATAATAATTGTGCTCAATTATCCCAGATACTGCGGTAAGTATATTAACTATGATAACTCATTTAATCCTCACAAAGTCCCTTCAGACTTTTCCTTTATCTTACAGATGAGGAAACTAAAGCACAAAGAACTTAAGTAAGTTTCCTATAGTCACACAGCTAGGAAGTGGTACTCTTGGTCTGTTTAATAAATTTACCAGTCTGATGCAATTAATCCCTATGTGTTTCACTAATATTTAGAGTGTTAAGTTAATCAAATATCTAACTTCATAAGACAAAATATGGATGTATCATATGATTATTTATATATATAGGTAAGAAAACTTATATCCTAGTTCAACGCTAATACAGTTTTTTTTTTTTCCCTAAAGAATAACAAACTCATTAGGTGCATAGGATGAATGCCAATGCAGTGTCTTAAATTCTAGGGAACTATCTTAAGTGGTAAATATTTTAAAAATACGTTTACTAAAAACTTCCCTGTACGGACTCTCAGAATATTCTATTGCTTAAGAAACATCAGGTAACATGCTATCAACGATAGCTTTCAGTAGAGCTGTAGTCTTTTAGGAATGAGATACTTGGACACTGTTTGGTTATAATTTTCTTAATGAAGAATAACAGGCAGATTCCAGGTGTGTATGAAATAGGCAACTAACCCACAGCCGTCAAGTCGATCCAGATTCATAGCAACCCTAAAGGACAGAATAGAACTGCCCCATAGGGTTTCCAAGGCTGTAATCTTTATGGAAGCTGACTGCCACATCTTTCTCCCACAGACTGGATAGTGGGTTTGTTAATCTCTCAGTTAGCAGCCGAGTGCATTACCATTGCACCACCAGGGCTCCTAACTGGGCAACTAGTTAACTGCAATTTCTGAGGGCACAGAACACTTCAAACAAATCCCCTTTCTTGGAGGTAGGAGGGTGGGTGATTAGCTGCTGTTGTTTCAAGTTCCATTCTTCACTCCAGTAGAAATATAGATGTGACATTTTCTTTATTTCTTCATATTGTCACACCATTGCTCATTCATTTTAATAACCCTGAAATATTTGTCCCTAGATGGAAAGTGTATAGATCATTTAGACTTCATGATTATGAATAAAATTGAGAAAATATAAATGATTTCTGTAATATATCTGGTTTGTTGATTTAAAAGCAGAACTATGTAAATTTGTGTGACTGCGTATGACATGGCTTTAAAGTGCACTAGGCTCTACAATAAATAATAAGTGGTGATTTACATGTGTTTTCCTGAATCAGTCTCGTCATCTTATTACTTGAAAGAGATTATTTGGAGAACTAGAAATAGTTAAAGATTTGTGATTTGACAGGCATGATTCTGAATTCCATTCTCTGATACTTGTTAGCTGTGTCAGCTTTAACAAGTTGCAAAACATTTTCTCAATCTCAATTATTAAATGAGTTAAAAAAATACCCATGTTAAACACTTTAGGGAAAAAAAAAATTTTATGAGTGAAAATAATGTTTTAAAGGAATAGGCAGTTGGTGTATCATACTTACTTTATGGATTCCCTGGGTGGTACAGTTAACGCACTCAGCTATAAGCAAAAGATTGACAGTTCCAGTTCATCCAGAGCTGCCTAGTGATCTATTTCTGAAAAATCCCACATTGAAAACCCTTTGGAGCACAGTTCTCCTCTGACACACACGGGATCAAAATAAGTCGGAATCAACTCGACAACAATTATTTTTCTGGATGCAGTGATTTACTTTAATGCTTTCTGCCCTTTTAGTATTCCCTTACGGTGAGTAAAGTGTTATGTTGATGGGTGGTAATTTGCACTGCCAAGTTTTAATATTTTTTGTGGTTCTAGGCTACTGTCTCAAGGAAAGTAAACATCTTTTGAGCATTCCTAGGCCTCTCTATGTTTCTTTTGTGAATAGTGCCATCAAGTCAATGTTGGTCAGAGACTGACAATTCCTTACTGCCAGACACATGGGCATGTACTTTTTGAAATCATCCCTCTTCTCTGACACTGAATGAAGCACAGGTGCTGACTGCAGGGCCAGGTACTGGGAATACAATGGTGAGCATAGAGACAACTGATACTGCCCTCAAACATCTTACATTCTGATGGAAGCAGAGAAAAATGAACACCAATAAAATTCAGTGCTGTGTTTTATAAGCAAAGCCAGAGCTGTACCTCCTTTGTCATCTTCATTGTCTCATTGTTGGGTCCTGCTATGACTCCAAAACATCCTTCAAGTAGATCTTTGTATACAGCCAATTCAGACTGTTTCAGTTTAAGAGCAACATGAAATGCTTTTCTAGCAAAAATTTAAGTGAAGTTGGCAAAAGATCCATTGTTATTTCCACAAGCATGCTAATTTTGGCTAAAAAGTGCTTTAATTTGAAATTGTTATTGCCTGGACCTCCTAAGCACTTTGGTTTTTCCTGTGCATGCTTCCTGCACTTCTTTCCCTTTGTACAAACCAAACCAAACTTACAAGAAATATTAAAGAGAGTCCTCTGATTAGAGAACCAACAGCATCAGACAACAACCTGAGTCTAGGACACAGGACAGCATCAGTAAGGTATCAACCTAGGTAAAGAAATCTCAATAGAAAAACAAAGCTAAAATGTCTCTTTAACAAATGGTGCTAGCAAAACTGGATGCCCATCTCAAAAAAAATGAAACAGGACCCATGTCTCACATCATGCACAAAAACTACTAAATGGATCAAAGAACTAAATATAAAACCTAAAACTACAAATATCATGGAAGAAAAAATAGGGACAATGCTAGGGACCTAATAAATGGCATAAATAAGATACAATTTAACAATGCAGAAGCACCAGAAAATGAACTAGAAAACTGGGTTCTCCCAAAATTAAACATTTATGTTCATCAAAAGACTTAACAAAAGAGTAAAAAGGCTGAGAAAAAATGTTGGCTGCAACGTATCTGAGAACAGTCTAATCTCTAAAATCTGTAGAATACTTCAACACCTCAACAACAAAAAGATGAATAATCCAATTAAAAAATGGACAAAGTATATGAACAGACACTTCATTAAAGAAGGCATTCAGGTGGCTAACAGACATGTGAGGAAATGCTTGCTATTATTAGCTATTAGAGAAATGCGAATCAAAACTGCAATGAGATACCATCTTACCCTGACATTCCTGGCACTAATAATAAAAAAAAAAAAAGAGAATAACAAATGTTGGAGAGGTTGCATGGAGATTGTCACTCTTATATACTGCTGGTGGGAATATAAAATGGAACAACCACTATGGAAAACAAAATGACACTTCCTTAAAAAGCTAGAAATAGAAATACCATACAATCCAGATATCCCACTCCTAGGAATATATCCGAGAGAAATAAGAGACTTCACAGGAATAGACATATGCACACCCATGTTCCTTGCAGCATTATTCACAAGAGCAAAAACATGGAAACAACCTAAGTGTCCATCAACAGATGAATGAATAAACAAATTATGGTACATACACACAGTGGAATACTGCACAATGACAAAGAACAATGATGAAACCATGAAACATCTGACAACATGGATGTATCTGGAGGGCATCATGCTGAGTGAAATAAAACAATCGGAAAAGGACAAATATTGCATGAGACCACTACTACAAAAACTGAAGAAATGGTTTATGTACAGAAAGAAACAATCTTTGATGGTTACGAGGGAGAGGAGGGATAGGGAGGAGAAATCACTCAATAGTAGATGTCTTAGTTACCTAGTGCTGCTATGACAAATACCACAAGTGGACGGTTTTAACGATTTATTCTTTCACAATCTAAGAGACTAGAAGTCCTAATTCAGGGTGCCAGATCCTGGAGAATGCTTTCTCTCTCTGTCAGCTCTGGAGGAAGGTGCTTGTCATCAATCTTCCCCTGGTCTAGGAGCTTCGCAGCGCAGGAACCCAGGATCCAAAAGTGTACTCTCTCCTGGCTCTTCTTTCTTGGTGGTAGGAGGTCCCTTTCCTCTCTTTTATATCTCAGAAGAGATTGACTCAACATATAACCTAATCCTGTAGATTGAGTCATGCCTCATTAACATAACTCCCTCTAATCCTGCCTCATTAACATCATAGAGTTTTACAATATAGGAAAATCACATCAGATCACAAAATGGTGGACAGCCACACAATACCAGGAATCATGGCCTAGCTAAGTTTACACACATTTCTTTTTCTTTTTTATTGTACTTCAGGTGAAGGCTTACAGAACAAATAGTTTCTCATGAAACGTAGTACACATATTCTTTTATGACACTGGTTAACAACCCCACAACATGTCAACCCTCTCCCTTCTCGACCTTTTTTTTTTCTGGT
>NW_004444105.1:868373-870108 GCF_000243295.1 Trichechus manatus latirostris
TGGTAAAAATATACATAGCCAAAGATACACCATTTCAAAAATTTCTACATGCACAGTTCAGTGACATTGACTATGCTCTTCCAATTGTGCTGCTATTCTAACTTTCGATGAAGGCTTACGGAACAAAATAGTTTCTCATTTAACAGTTAGTACACATGTTGCCCTATGACAATGGTTAAAAACCTCACAACACATCAACACTATCCTTACTCAACCTTGGTTCCCTATCACCAGCTTCCTTGTCCCCTTCTGCCCCTTGTCCCTGGACTGCTGTGCCTTATTAGTCCCATTTGGTTTTATGGGGCTGTCCACTCCCAGGCTGAACGGTGAACATCGGAAATAACTTCACCACTGAGCTAAAAGGGTATCTGGGGGCCATACTCTCGGGGTTTCTCCAGTCTCCTTTAGGCCAGTAAATCTGGTCTTTTTTGGGAGTTAGAATTTTGTTCTACATCCTTCTCCAGCTCTGTCCAGAACCCTCTGTTGTGATCCTGGTCAGAACACTCAGTGGTGGTAGCCGGGCACCATCTAGCTGTACTGGACTCAGTCCGGTGTAGGCCTTGGGAGCTGTGGTCCATTCGCCCTTCAGACTAATCCTTTCCATGTATCCTGTTCTCTTCGTTCTCCCTTGCTCCCAGAGGGATGAGACCAGTGGAGTATCTTAGATGGCTGCTCACAGGCTTTTAAGATCCGAGACGTTACTCACCAAGGCAGAATGTAGAACATTGTCTTGATAAACTCTGTTATGCCAAATGAGCTAGATGTTCCCCGAGACAATGGTCCCCACAGCCCTCCACCCAGCAATTCAGTCACTCAAGGAGTTTGGATGTGTCTATGGAGCTTCCAAGACCTTTCCTTGAACAAGTTGTGCTGGTTTCCCCTGTATTGTGTACTGTCTCACCCTTCACCCAAGATACACTTATCTACTGCCTATTTACTATTTCCCCCCAACCCCTCCCATCCCCGGTAACCAAAAATGATTGTTACATTTTGTGTGTGAATATTTTCATGGCTTTTTACAATAGAGGTCTCATACAATATTTGTCCTTTTGTGATTGACTTATTTCACTCAGTATAATGTCCTCCAGTTTCATCCATGTTATGAGATGGTTCACAGTTCCATCATTGTTCTTTCTCGTTGCATAGTACTCCATTGTGTTTATGTACCATAGTTTGTTTATCCATTCATCTGTTGATGGGCATCTAGGTTGTTTCCATCATTTTGCTGTTGTGAACAGTGCACCAAGGAATATGGGTGTGCATATGTCTATTTGAGCGATGACTCTTATTTCTGTAAGATATATTCCTAGGAGTGGGATTGCTGGATAGAATGGTATGTCAATTTCTAGCTTTCTGAGGAGGCGCCATATCATTTTCCAAAATGGTTCTATCTTTTTGCATTCCCACAAGTAGTGCATATGAGTTCCAATCTCCCCGCAGCCCCTCCAACATTTGTTATTTCCAGTGTTTTTGATTCGTGCCAGTAATGCCGGGGTGAGATGGTATCTCATTGTTTTTTTAATTTGCATTTCTCTAATGACTAGTGATCATGAGCATTTACTCATGTGTCTGTTGGCCATTGGAATGTCTTCTTTGGTGAAGTGTCTGTTCTTTTCCTTTGCCCATTTTTTAATAGGATTATTTGCCTTTTTGTTGTAGAGGTGTTGGATTTTCTTGTAGATTATGGAGATTAGACCTTTGTCTGACTTGTGCTGTCCAGAAATTTTTTCCCAGT
>NW_004444105.1:870877-916804 GCF_000243295.1 Trichechus manatus latirostris
GTTGAGAAATTTCCCTTCTATACCTATTTTATTGAGAGTTTTTATCAGGAATGGGTGTTGGACTTTGTCAAATGCCTTTTCTGCATCGATTGATACTATCATGTGACTGCAGTATACCATTGTCAATACTGGATGGAACTTTCAGAAAGAAGAACAGTAAGAAAATAGAGGACTTAAACAATATCATTAACAAATTAGATGTAAGAGACATATATAGAACTTTCCATCCAACATCAGAACAGTACATATTTTTGTCTAGAGCACATGAAACATTCTCCAAGATACACCATATGCTAGATCACAAAACATGTCTCAATGAGTTTAAAAAGATTGAAATTATACAAAATATCTTCTCAGACTACAAAGGAATAATACTAGAAATTAATAATATAAGGAAAATAGGAAACACATAAAAACAAGTAAAGTAAATAACACACTATTAAACAATAGGAATAAATTTAAACAAGGAAGAAATCAAGAATGAAATAAAAAAATTCTTACAGTTAAAAGAAAATGAAAATGCAGCATACCAAAACCTACAGAATATAGCAAAGGCAGTTATCAGAGGGAAATTTACAGCAATAAATGTCTATATCAAAAAAGGGAAAGACCTCAAATAAATAGTCTAACTCTACAACTTGAAGAACTAAAAGAAATAAAAAGTTATCCCTAGAGCTGACAGAAGAAAGGAAATAATAAAGATCAAAGCAGAAATAAATAGAGACTAGAATAGAAAAAATAAACAAAACCAAAAATATGAAAAGATTGATACAATTGACATAACTTTATCTAGACTGACAAAAAAAGTGAGAGGATGCACATAACAATAATAAGAATGGACAGAGAATACATTACAACAGATACAACAAAAATAAAAAGGTCCATAACAGAATACAATGAAAAGTTGTACTCCAAGAAATTTGAGAATTTAGATGAAATGAAAAAATTCCTAAAAATACATAATCTACCTAAATTAACACAAAAATAGGTAGAAAATCTCAACAGACCCATGACAATAAAAGAGATTGAATCAGTAATCAACAACCTCTCAACAACAACAACAAAAAAGCCTCAGACCAGACAGTTTCACTGGGGAATTTTGCTAAACATTCAGAGAATAATTGGCACCAATCCTGCTCAAACTGTTCTAAAATATAGAAGAGGAAGGAATAATACTACTACTTAATTCATTGTACGAAGCCAACATTATCCTGATACCAAAGCCAATGACATCGCAAAAAAAGAAACCACAGACCAATATCCCTCATGAGTAGAGATGAAAAAATTCTCAACAAAATTCTAGTGAACAGAATCCAACAATATAGTCAAAAAATCATACTCCATGACCAAGTGAGATTTATTCCAGGAATGCAAGAATGGTTCAACATTAGAAAATCTATCGATACAGTATTTCACATTAATCAAACAGAAGAAAAGAACAATAGGATCATCTCAATAGATAAAGAAAAAGCATTTTATAAAATACAATAGTCTTTCCTAATAAAAGCTCTCAGCAACATAGGAATAGAAGGGAAATCCCTTACCATGATTAAGGACATCTATGAAAACCCAACTGCCAACATTATACTCAGTGAAGACTGAGAGCTTTCCCCTTGAGAATAGGAGTGAGACAAGGATGCTCACTATCACCACTTTTATTTAATATTTTACCAGAAGTCCTATCCAGAGCAAAATGATAAGAAAAAGAAATAAAGTGTATCCATATTGGAAAGAAGTAAAACTATCTCTATTTGCAGATGACATAATCCTATATATATTATTTCAAAGAATCCACAAAAAAATGCTGCTGGAATTAATAGAAGAATTCGGCAAAGTTTCAATATACAAGATCAACACAAGAAAAAATTCCTGTTACAATAGCATCTACATTAATAAAATACTAAAGGATAATCCTAAGCAAGAATAAAAAGGATTTAAAAGATGAACATTATAAAATACTGCTTCAAGAAACTAAAACAGACCTAATTAAAGGGAACGACACATCATGCTGGTGGATTGGAAGACTTAATATTGTGAAAATGTTGATACAACCCAAAATGATCTATAGATTCAATGCAATCGCAATCAAAATTCCAACAGCATTATTTACAGAAATGGATAAACTAATCCCCAATTTTGTATGGAAAGGAAAGATGCCCCATGTAGCAAATGCAATTTCAAAGAAGTAAAAATCAGGAGGCCTCAGACTCCCTGATACTAAAACATACTATATAGCTACAGTAATCAAAAGAGCCTGGTACTGATTTAATGATAGGCATATAGATCAATGGAATAGAATTGAAAACCCAGATATAAATCCTTACATCTATGATCAACTGATTTTTATAAGGGTGCTGAGTCCGCTCTATAGAGAAGGAAGAGTCTTTTTAACAAATGGTGCTGTGAAAATTGGATTTCCACATGTGGACAAAAATGAAGCAAGATCCATACCTCACACTATACATAAAAAGTAATTCAAAATGGATCAAGGACTTAAATGTTAAATTTAAAATCATAAAGTTCTTGGAAGAAAATATAGGGGTGAAACTATGGGACTCAGTTTTTTGTTTTTTACTCATAGATTATGAAATACAACAACAAATACACAAGCAGCAGAAGCCAAAACAGATAATTGGGATCTCATAAATGTTAAATACTTATTTTCATTAAAATACTCTATCAAAAGAGTAAAAACGCAACATACACTTGGAAAAATATCTTCAGGAACCATATGTCTAATAATGGTCTAATATCCAAAATAGAAAACTTCTACAACTTAACAATAAAAAACAAATAACTCAATAAAAAAAATGGGCAAAGAACATAAACAGACACTTCACCAAAGAGGATATTCAAGTGGCCAACAAACACATGAAAAGTTATTCATCATCCTTAGCCATTAGAGAGATGCAAATCAAAACTATAGTGAGATACCTCATCCTAACTAGAATGGTAAAGATCGAACAACAAACCAACCAAATGAACAAATGAATGAGGATGTGGAGAGACTGGAATACTTATCCATTTCTGGATGGGATGTAAAATGGTACAACTGTGATGGAAAACAGTATGGCGATTCCCCAAAATAATAAAAATAGATCTACCATATGACCTAGCAATTCTACTTCTAGGTATATACCTTCTAAAACCCATTGCTGTTGAGTTGAATCCAATGCATAGCAACTCCATGGGACAAAGTTGAACTGCCCCATAGGGTTTCCAAGGAGTAGTTAGTAGATTCAAACTGCTGACATTTTGTTAACAGGCAAATGCCTAATCACTGCACCACCAGGGCGTATATATACCTTAAAAAAACAAAAACAAAAACAAACCTGTTGCCGTTGGGTCAATTCTATACTTTAGGGACCTAAAATTAGTGACACAAATAGACATATGCACACCTATGTTCGTTGCCGCACTATTCACAACAACAAAAAGGTGGAAACACCTAAGTGTTCATCAAGAGAAGAACGGATAAACAAATGTGGCACATACATACAGTGGAATACTGTTGTTGTTAGGTGCAATTGGGTTGATTTTTGACTCATAGAGATCCCATGTGACAGAGTAGAATTGCCTCATAAGGTGTTCAAGACTGCAATCTTTACAGGAGCAGACTGCCAAGTCTTTGTCCCATGGAGCCACTGGTGGGTCCAAGCCACTACCTTTCAGTTAGCAATCAAGTGTTTAACCATTGAACCACTAGGGCTCCTAATTGCACCACTACTCACCCTTAAAAAGAAATGAAGTCCAGATGCATGCTACAACATGGATAAATCTCAAAGACATTATGCTGAGTGAAATAAGTCACTCACAAAATGACAAATACTGTATGACCTCACTTAAATGAAATGACAAGAATAAGTAAATATATAGAGACTAATGTTTATTAATGTTTTCCTGGGGCAAGATGGGGAAAGGAGAGAGGGAATCATTCTTTGGGAAGTAGTGAGTTTAGGTTAATGGTTATAGGAAAATTGTCATTGATTAATGGTAGTGGTTATATAATCTGACAGATGTAACTGATAACACTACATTTTACAATGGAAAGACGGTGAAATGGCAAATGTTGTGTTATGTATACTTTTATAACAATAGCAGCCAAAAAAAAAAAAAAGTAAGAGTTTACAGTTACTAATACTAAGATACAACCAAACACTTCATAAGACTAGCTGTTTTAGTGTGAAGGTTTACAGTTATGGCCTTCCTGGGATTCTCCAGTCAAATGGCCTAATATTGTTTCTAAAGTTTCTGTTCTACCCCCTAATTTGGTGAGTAGTGCTTGGGGTCTTAAAAGCTTGAGAGTGACCAAACAAGATACAACAATTTGTCTGTATTCACCTGGAGCAGCAGAGGAAAAAGTCTCAGGAATCAGAGAAGGAGCTGAACTGCAGATCTAACTAACTGCCTCTATGAGCTACTGCCTCCTTTGCCATGAGACCAGAAGGACTAGATGGTACTTGACTACCATTTTTGAACATTTTGATCAAGGACTCAATGGATGAATCCTGATCAAAAGGGGGAAATGAGGAACAGAATTTCAACTTCTCATAGAATCGAGACCTATTTGTCCTATTGAGACTGGAGGAACCCCTGAATCTATTGCCCCCCACAAAAAAAATTTTAAGCTTTGAATCAAAACTATCCCATGGAGTCATATTTAAACTAAACAGCAGTTTAGTTAAATTAGTAAAGAATGTTTGCCTTGAGCACTGCTTTCTATTAAAAATTTTCTATATGAGATGAAATTGACGACAGTAACCTTAAAGTTTAGATGATTAGGGAATAACAAATCTAAGTCAATCGTGGTGTAACAGTATGAGTAGAGATAGTGAGAATGGTGATACAACATGAAGAATGTAACCAATATCATCAAACTGTACTTGTAGAAATTGTTGAATGAATGCATGTTCTGCTGTGTATATTTTCTCCAAAAATTAAAGAAAAAAATAGAAAAGCTAGTGATATGAAGTATAATAATTGAAAAAGGAGCTCCGCAACAGATTTGAGCTGTCAGGAAAAAAATAACCAGAGTGCTTGACCATAGGTCCATAGAAATGATGCAATGTGAGTTACTACAGAAAGAAAGAAAAAAAAATGAAGAAAAATGAACAGAGCCTCAGAGACATATAGGACACCACTAAGCATACTGATACATGTATAATTGAAGTCACAAACAGAGAAGAGGAAAGGGCAGAAAAAATGTTTTGAGAGGCTGAAATTTATCCAAATTTGATAGAAAGTATTAACCTATATATTCAAGAAACTCAATAATCTTCATAAGAATAAAAACAAAGAGATCCACACCTATACACATCACAGTCAAATTTTAGAAAAGTCAAAAACAAAGAGAAAATTTTGAAAGCAGAAAGAGAAAAATGGCTTATCACAAGCAAAGAACTCTTAATACTATTAGCTGACTTCTCATCAGAAATCATGGAGTCTAGAAGAGAGTGGGATGACATATTCAAAGTGATGAAAGAAAAAGGCTGTGGAATGAGCAATTTTATACACCTAAACTCATCTTCAATAACAAAAGAAAAATTAAAACATTTCTAGGTAAACAAAAATTGAGATAATATGTCACTAGCACACATGCCTTACAAGAAATACAAAAGTGAACCCTTCAAGCTGAAATAAAATGACAATACACAAAAATAAAGAGTATCAGTAAAGGTAGCCACACTGGTATTATGAAAGACAGTATACATGTGTTTTCGTGTATTAGTCTTGTCTTGCTCTATTTTAAAGACAACTGCACAAAGCAATAACTTTAATGTTGTGTGATGTCTTTCTAATGTATAAAGATACAATTTGTATGAAAATAATAATACAAATAAGTGGGGAGGGAACAGAAGTACATTGGTTAAAGTTTTTCTATACAATTGAAATTAAGTTATTTATCTGAAGAATATTGTTTTAAGTTAAAATGCTAATTGTAAACCCCAGGGCAACTAGTAAGATAACTGAAAACAATAGTAAATAGACAACACAACCCACTGCCTTCAAGTTAATTCAGATTCATAGTGACCCTGTAGGACAGAATAGAACTGCCCCAAAGGGTCTCCAATGCTGTAAATCTTTATGAAAGTAGACTGCCACATCTTTCTCCTACAGAGTGGCTGGTGGATTCAAACTGTTGATCTTGTTAGCAGTCGAGTCTTAACTACTGCACCACCAGGGCTCCTTAAAGAGACAACAAAGGGGAATAAAAACAGGGATAGATTAACAGAGAAATAAAAAAGGCATACGACATACTGAAAATAAATAGCAAAATAACAGATGTAATGCTTACATTATCAGTAATTACTTTAAATTTGAATTAACTAAGAACTCCGATCAAAAAGCAGAGATTGCCAGAATGGATAAAATCATTTGATCTGACTATATGCTATCTACAAGAGACACACTTTACATTTACAGCCATAAATAGGTTGTAAACAAGGGGATGTAAAAAAGACATACCACATAAGTTTTAAACAATGTGAAAGTAAAATGACAATGCTAATATCAGAAAAAATAGAAATTAAGACAAAAATTGTTACTAGAGACAAAGAAGCATACTTTATAATGATGAGTGTTGATTCATTAGAAAGATATAATGATTAGAAACATGTATCCACCAGAAAATATACCATCAAAATACATGAAGCAAAAACTGACAGAATTGAAGGGGTAAATAGATAATTCAACTATTTAACTGGAGATTCAATATCAACTCTAAATAATGGATAGAACAACTAGGCAAATTATCAACAAGAGAAGACTTCAACAACACTTTAAAACAACTAGGCCTTACGGATATCTATAGAACATTCCACCTAACAAGAGCAGAATATACATTCTTCTCAAGTGCACATGAAGCATTCTCCAGAATAGATCATATGCTAAATCATAATAAGCCTCAATAATTTGGGAAGAATTTAAATGATACAAAGTATGTTCTCTGACAATAGAATTAAATTAGAAATCAACAACAGGAGCATTTTGTGGAAATTACAAACACATGGAAAGTAAATAACACAGCCCTAAATAACAAATTGATCAAATAAGAAATCATAGGGAAATGAGAAAATACTTTGAGCTGAATGAAATTGAAAAAACAAGACAAAAATTTATGGACTATGTGTATGGAATTTTGCTAATATGCATGGGGTTGGGCATAGGGCTTTGGAAAAAGTTCTAAAATTAGACTGTGATGATGACTGGACAAACTCTATGAATATATTAAAAATTACTGATGTCATTTATATGATATGTAATTATTTCTCTAGAAAACTAATTTTCTCCATTGTATTTCTGATAGATTTGAGAAATAATTATATGTTATCTTATTTGATGAGATATGCAAATTTCAGAAAGAAGATATGTTTATAATTCCAGGAAATGCAAACAAGTGTGCTGAAGTGTATGGAATGTGATGTAATACTTTAAGATTGAGGAATACTAACCTAATATTTGAGTGAAATTGAAAGAACCTCTTTTAAACTTTCCACTTATTCTCAGCAAAGTCTCTTCGTTTACCTTGCTTTCCAAGTCTCTGAAAAATTTATTTGTACCATTCATTAATCAGTTATCACTCATTATCCATTTGTCCATCCACCCATTAATCTATCCATCCATCCATACATTCATCCACCCACCCATCCACCCATCCATCCATTCATCCATCCATCCGTGTATTAAAGTTCCATCCATTCTTGGATCCAATAAACTTTATGATTCTAGTAGCTTAAAGAGAGTAAAAATATAGCTGTTACTCAACAAAAACATAACCAAAAACAAATACCACCCCCGAATACACTAATATATTAAGAATAGAGTGTGATGTGGTAATGGGAAAATCACTGTAAGGTAATGAGGCTTGGGACACAACTCTAAAAACTGGAATTTAGATGGCTATTATCCCTGTTGAGCTCCCATCATGAATAAAGCATTTTACAGTGTTGTGAGGTGTCCCAAGAAAGATACAGGTGTTCTATGAACATGGATGTTATTTTGCCTCATCTGTCAAACTGACATGCTATGGAAAATAATGGTAACCTTCACAAAATTGATTAAGATCCTGAAACAAAAGATGATTTGGCAGAAGAGCCAATTATCTCTTATCCCATTGACCTTTAGAAAAGATCAGAAAACAATCAGGCCTGCTGTGTAGCTGCACTCCATCTTTCAACTTGAGATTTCCCATTTCCTCCTATAGTAAACGGTGCTGAGGATTATCTCAACTTCTCATTGAAAAATCTGAAATTAGGAAAGAAAACAATGTGCATTGATGGAAAACTGTTTTCCTCCTCCTATTTTGTCTTTTATTCCTTATTTTTCATTAATGAGAGTAGACACAGTTTTCTGCAAGGCAGAGTGAATAAAGTACGTCTGTTTTCTTCAGCTGTGTTTTGATATACACTCACTTCTCACCTATTGACATGGTTAAGTTCCAAAGACCAGGTCATTATGTGAAAATCAGCATTATGCAAAAGTGGAAGATGATCACATCAGATCATAAAAAAGAATGACTGCATCATTACATAACTGTCAAATTACATCATCACATAATTGCCAAATTATGTCATTACATAACTTCCAAATTACATCATTACATAACTGCCAAACCACTGAGATACATGGCTCAGTCAAGTTGACACATAACCTTAACCACCACAGCGAGTGTTATCTTGTCTCACATCTTGGTGTTCATTATTGCCAGACATATGTCATTAATGTGTGAAATAGTAGGATAGTAGATTTTTTCTATTGTTATAAATGTGAAATGTTGGGTAATGAGATAGTCAATAAGTGAGGAGTAGATGTATTTACACAGGCTTTCTTATGTAGGAGGCAGACCAAGGCTGCCTACACAGCTGCCTGCCTGCTATTCATTCACTTTTAAATCATTGGGTTTAATGTAAGCAAAGCTGTGTGGAGTTTATTAATTACTGTTTATGGATAATAAACTTTACTATGTACAATGCAGTCATTTCAGGGACAATACACTTTCAATTACATTTCTTTTGAAATATATTTTGCCTGTAAAATATTTTGTTCTAGTAATAATTATTGTCTAATTTATTTAGGTGCATAATTAATTTACTTCTCCCACTTAACTGTGAGATGATGATGAGGAGGAGGATGATGATGATAGTCTTAGGCAAGGTTCTCTAGAGAAGCAAAACCAGTAAAGCATATAAGTATATATATATAGAGAGAATTATATCAAAGAAACAGCTCATGCAATTGTAGAGGCTGGAACATCCAAAGTCCGTGGATTAGGATAGAAGCTTCTCCCAAATTCACGCCGCTGCAGGGGCTGGCGAACCCATGATCGGCAGGTCAGAAAGCAGGACTCTGCTCACAGGCTGTGAAGATCGATGAATCCCAGAATTGGCAGATAAGCTGATAGCTCAAGTCCCAAGAACTAGAGGTCAGATGAACAGTGGGCAGCCACAGGATCCAAAGCCAGAATGTCTGCTTATATTCGGATGCAGGCCACACCCCCAAGGAAACTCCCTTTCAACTGATTGGCTACTCACAGCATACTCAATCATGGGAGTGATCACATAAAAACACTGAGAATCATGGCCCAGCCAAGTTAACACACAATCTTAACCATCACAGTCCACCCCTTGTCAACTTGGCACATGTACACATCCCCTCAAACCATACACAATCTCTGAATGAAGACAATTACAAAGTAATACTTGCACCTAACATGATACAACTAACACAGGTACAATTGAAAACCCACTTGCCCTGTTTACATCGTATATTTTATAAGTGAAGGAAACAAAAATATTTGATGCATATATACAAAACAGAAATACTCATAACAATTACAGTCCCTGTTTCTGCAACTGGTCATGTGGCCGTAACTGGTATTTAGAACTACCTTCTTCCACCACCCATTCCATATTCCCTTTGCCCTCAGCAAGCACCTTAGCTGGTCATGGTTCTTTGCCTGGTGGGGTGACCCAAACCTTCATTCCTGAAGGGTCTGGGTCATTATTAGTCATGTCAGAATTGGGTTGCTGTAGTTTTCCATTGACTTTAATCACAGGGCATGGTAGTACTAAGAGATGACCTAAGGGATCTCCTACATTCCAAACACACTCTTCTTTACCCCCATTATGTACTAGCAATCCAATTTCCTCTTGGTAACCAGGATCAATCACACCAGCCAGTATGGTAACTCCTTTCTTTGCCTGTTGATCCAGAGGCATAAAGAGCCCAAAGAGGCCAGGTGGCATTCTTAACTTCCAGTTCAATGGAATCAGTGATGTTTCTCGAGGTGGTAGCATTCTTCCCTTTGGAACTAAGACCTCTAGACCTCTAGAGCATAAGGTCGCAGGGACAGGAAGCAAAAAATTTGCAAGTGGGTCACTAGGGATAATAGCGAGTGGTACCACTCCCATTTCCATCCCTTGATTCCTGGACCCATGAATCCTGGCTATGGGAGAAAAAGCACCATATATTGGATGCTGGTTTAAAGCATATAAAGCCTCCTGGAGAACATTGCCCCAACCCTGAAAAGTACTGCAACCTAGCTGGTGCTGTAATTGTGTCTTTAGAAGGCCATTCCATCATTCTATAAATCCAGCTGCTTCAGGATGATGGGGAACATGGTAAGACCAGTGAATTCCATGAGCATAGATAGGCCCACTGCCGCACTTCATTTGCTGTGAAGTGAGTCCCTTGATCTGAGGGAATGCTGTGTGGGATACCATGACAGTGGATAAGGCATTCTGTAAGTCCATGAATGGTAGTTTTGGCAGAAGTATTGCATGCAGGGAAGGCAAATCCATATCCAGAGTGAGTGTCTATTCCAGTAAGGACGAAACGCTGTCCTTTCCATTATGGAAGTGGTCCAATGTAATCAACTTGCCACCAGGTTGCTGGCTGATCACTTCCAGGGATGGTGCCATAACAGGGACTCAGTGTTGGTCTCTGCTGCTGGCAGATCAGGCACTCAGCAGTGGCTGTAGCCAAGTCAGCCTTGGTGAGTGGAAGTCCATGTTGCTGGGCCCATGCATAACCTCCATCCCTGCCATCATGGCCACTTTGTTCATGAGCCTATTGAGCAATGACAAGAGTAGCTGGGGAAAGAAGATGACTGGTTTCCACAGAACGGGCCATCCTATCCACTTGATTGCTAAAATCAGCCTCTGCTGAGGTCGCCCTTTGGTGAGTATTCACATGAGACACAAGTATCTTCACTTCTTTGGCCCATTCAGAGAGGTCTATCCACATACCTCTTCCCCATAAATCCTTGTCTCCAATTTTCCAATCATGTTCCTTCCAACTCCCTGACCATTCAGCCAAACCATTGGCCAGAGCCCATGAATCAGTATATAATTGCACATCTGACCATTTCTCCTTCCACGCAAAGTGCACAACCATGTGTGCTGCTTGAAGTTCTGGCCCGTTGAGAAGATTTCCCTTCACCATTGTCCTTCAGGGAGGTCCCAGAAAGGGGCTGTAGTGCTGCCACTGTCCAGTTTTGAGTGGCGTCTGCATATCACACAGAACCATCTGTAAACTAGGCATGAGTTTTCTCTTCTTCAGTCAGCTGCTTATAAGGAATTGCACATGAGGCCATAGGTGCAGAGTGGGAGATGGAAGGTAATGTGACAGAAGTGGAGACCATGGACATTTGGGCCACTTCCTCATGCAATTTACTTGTGCCTTCAGGTCATGCTCAGGCCCCATCTTCTCTGTACCACTTCCATTTAATGACGAAGTGCTGATGTGCACGTCCAACGTCATGACCGTGTGGGTCAGATAACACCCAGTTCATGATGGGCAGCTCAGGCTACATGGTGACTTGGTGTCCCATGGTTAAGTGTTCACTCTCTACTAAGGCCCAGTAACAAGCCAAAAGTTGTTTCTCAAAAGGAGAGTAGTTATCTGCAGAGGATAGCAGAGCTTTGCTCCAAAATTCTAAGGGTCTGCCCTGTGATTCATTAATAGGGGCCAGCCAAAGGCTCCAAACAGCATCTCTACCTGCCACTGACACTTCAAGCACCATTGGATCAGCTGGATCATATGGCCAAAGTGGCAGAGCAGCTTGCACAGCAGCCTGAACCTGTTGCAGAGCCGTCTCTTTTTCTGGGCTCCACTCAAAACTAGCAGCTTTTCAAGTCACTTGATAAACAGGCTGGAGTAGCACACCCAAATGAGGAATATGTTGCCTCCAAAATCCAAACATGCTCATGAGGCATTGTGCCTCCTTTTTAGTTGTGGGAGTAGCCAGATGCAATAACTTATCCTTCACTTTAGAAGGAATGTCTCGCCATGCCCCACACCACTGGACCCCTAAAAATTTCACTGAGGTGGAAGGTGCCTGAATTTTTGTGGGATTAATTTCCCACCCTCTAGCATGCAAATGTTTTCCCAATTAGTCCAGAGTCATTGACACTTCTTCCTTACTAGGTCCAATCAGCATAATGTCATCAATATAATGAACCAGTGTGACATTGTTTGGAAGGGAAAGGAGATCAAGTTCCCTGTGGACTAAGTTATGACATAGGGCTGGAGATTTGATGTAGCTCTGAGGTAGGCAAGTGAAGGTGTATTGCTGGCCTTGTCAGCTGAAAGGAAACTGCTTCTGGTGGTCCTTTGAAACAGGTATGGAGAAAAAGGCATTAGCCAGGTCCGTAGCTGCATACCAGGTTCCAGGAGATGTATTAATTTGCTCAAGCAATGAAACTACATCTGGAACAGCACCTGCAATTAGAATCACCAGCTGGTTAAGTTTTTGATAATCTACTGTCATTCTCCAGGATCCATCTGTTGTTTGCACGGGCCAAATAGGTGTGTTGAATGGGGATGTGGTGGGAATCACCACTCCTGCATCCTTCAAGTCGTTGATGGTGGCAGTAATCTCTGCAATCCCTCCAGGAATGTGTTGCTTTTGGTTTACTATTTTCCTAGGTAGGGGCAGTTCTAATGGCTTCCACTTGGCTTTCCCTACAATAATAACCCTTACTTTATTTGTCAGGGATCCAATGTGGGGGTTCTGCCAGTTGCTGAGTGTATATGTTCCAATTATGCATTCTGGAACTGGGGAAATCACCAAGGGATGGGTTCAAGGACCCACTGGACCTACTGTGAGACGGACATGAGCCAAGACTCCATTAATAACCTGACCTCCATATGCCCCCACTCTGACTGGTGGGCCACAGTGATGCTTTGGGTCTCCTGAAATTAGTGTTAGTTCACAGCCCGTATCCAGTAATCCTTGAAAAGTCCGATTATTTCCTTTTCTCCAATGAACAGTCACTCTCATAAAAGGCCATAGATCCCTTTGGGGAATGCTGGAAGAAAGACTAACAGTAAAAATTTTTTGGCAGTGTGTTGGAGTCCTTCCTCAAGGGTACCTGGCCTCCTCTTCATTCAAGGGGTTGTGGGTTTTTACAGTCGCTCAAATCTGGGAATTGATTCAGGGACCGTGACTCTCTATTCTGGCGATTTGACTTAAACTGTTGTTCACCTGACCTAGAATTCATCCGTTTGTACAGAAGAATGTACAATGATTGGCGGGTCAGAAAGCAGGACTTTACTCATAGGCTGTGAAGATCAATGAATCCCAGGATTGGCAGATAAGTTGATAGCTCAAGTCCCAAGAACTGGAGGCCAGTTGAACAGGAGGCAGCCACAGGATCCAGAGTGAGCAAAAAGCCAGAATGTCTGCTTATATTCGGATGCAGGCCACACCCCCAAGGAAACTCCCTTTCAACTGATTGGCTACTCACAGCATACTCAATCATGGGAGGGATCACATATAAACACTGAGAATCATGGCCCAGCCAGAATCTTAACCATAACAATGATGACTTGGGATCCATATATCTTTTTAGAAAGGGACATTTTATTGCAGTGTGGATGGTGAAAATACACAAGTGATTTCCCTTTATAGACTGATGGTTTGTGTTCTAATAGGTATGATAGGAAGAAAACTGCAAACACTTACCTTTCTCAGGTTAAAAGTTGAATGCTCAATGCTCCTGGGATTTTGGCATTGCTTATGTCTTTATGTAGGCGTAGAGGAACATCCTTTTGTACATTCTATGTCCCTAGATTCTAATAACTTTTGTGTGGAAATGTATAAACTCTATACAAATTGTTTATTCATTCTGATCTAAAATCTTAGATACAGAAAACACCCTGAGTTTCTAAAGATGTGGTATATAGGCCTGCTAATTCATATAATCCAAAGTGCATTTTAGCGATGATGATAATAGGTGCCAACCCAGTCTACAAGGTCAGAATCTCTTCAGTGGGTGCAGAGGAGGCTGCATTTTAATGACATTTTCAAGTGTTGTGTATGCCCACAGAAGTCTTTCTGTTGGCTTTCATCATAGTTGATTGTGCTCGAAAAAGCTGACTCTTGACAAATTCCTGTGATTCCAGATTTTCAGGGGAAGGAGCTGCAGGTTATATCTAAAATCTCCTAACCTGACAATGCACTTCTTATTCACTTCCTAAATCTTGTCTATTATTTCATCATTTCCCCACCACTTTTACTTGAATCCTGTAATTTTTGCTTCTTTTTTGTTGCCATCCCTTTTGTTAAAATTGGTACCACCAATTGCCATGGAGTCAGTTCCACCTCCTGGCCAGCGTATGTGTGTCAAAGGGTTTTCAGTGGCTTATTTTTAAGAAGTAGATTGCCAGGCCTTTCTTCTTAGATGCCTCTGGGTGTACCTGAACCTCCAGCCTTTCAGTTAGTTGCTGAGCATGTTAACCACTTGCACCAACCGGGGACTCCAAAAGTGGTAGAATCTAGTTTATCCTGTCTAAAATTCTATACTTCTCTTAAATCTCTCCCACTAATATCATGCATATGATCAATAGCCAATTTATTCAAATACTTGTTAGATGAGAACATTTAATTTATAACTGTATTCCTCCCATGAAGTTAATGAAACTGATGAGATTTTTTTACTGCCATAATTAATGAGGGGACCTTGGGAACACCGGTAGGGTGAGAGAGGCCATCCCATGGTCCTGAGATGAGTTAGATTGCTCTCCATGACTGCTGATCATGCTTATCAAGCACTGGTTACCTTCATGACACCACATACCTGCTGGATTACAAGTAGGGGCATAGCACAGTTACTTTAAAGAGTCCTCATTCTAGTGAGCCAACCACTTGTTGAGAATACATCCTCACAATACATCTGAGGAAGTATCATAATGTAAAGAACAAGAGAGGACCAAGATCTATTACTTCCTCCTGTGTCACCTTGAACAAGATAATAGATTTCTGTGGGAATCAGTAATGGGGATAGTAACATCCCAGGGTTATCAACCCCTTGATCTACTATGCAGATTAAATGAGACAGTAATGTTGATAAGTGCTATATTAAACATTTGTGCAGAATGTTTGGAGTTATGGGGGAAAATACCCAACTCTGCCTTAAGATGTGGTAGAGAAGGGGTTCAGACAGATTTCATCAAGGCAGGTGGGCAAGCCCATCACTCCTGTGGGATATCACTTGTTCTGTATACTGAAATGTGCCAGAAAGAAATCTTCTCAAGTTCTGGGAAGCCAGAGAAAATGAAGTCCAGTTATTAACCCACGAAAGCAGCAGGTCTATTTCTGCACTGATGGACCTCCTCTCAGGAGTCCTGCAACTTGGTCAATGTCTTCAATATGTGTTGCATTAAATTGGATGGAACTGAATTTAATTAAATGGAGTCAATTAGCACTAGCCTGCCAGGAAATGTAAGTTTTTTTTTCCTTTGAGGAATATTTATTGTCTGTATTTTCAGGAAGAACTATGTTCAGGAGCATATGTGGAGTTTAGAAATAGTCCATGACATTCATATTCCCGTTGTGCCAAAAGCCAAAGTGAAGGGATTCGAGTGGTGTCTCACTATTAGTCATTCTCATACAGTGAGTATGTTGACGAGAGTTAAGAGGGACCTCAAGGACTCTGCTTAAGGGAATATTTCAGAATTGTCCTAATGGGAGATAAGTACATAATAGGAATTATTTTAATGACAAAATATCTCATTTGGGTAATATTTAATGTAAATATACAGTAGAAAATCCATCTAAACACTCGTCTAAGAAGTCTGGCCATTACTGGAAGATCAACATGAACTAGAATAGTCAAGTGAAAGGCTTTTTTAGGTTTGGGAAGAATGAAACCTGTTTTGTATCCACTGGGCAGGAGTCCGTGGAAAGGGATAGATTGAAGGTGTGTAAGACAAGCAATGAACCTAAAGAAGAGTAGTAATAATACTAATAATTAGAATTGGAGTGAGCCAGCATTCAATAATTGCTTCATGTTCTCTAGGTCTGTAGTAGAGTTAGATGGCCTGAAGTTGGGAGATTCACAGCTATGGATTAGAATAGGTGAAAATAGAAGAGGAGAAGAATTTTGTATATTCCCAACAGGAACGGCAGAATTATAAATCTAAAAAAAAATCAAGTAGTCCTTAAGATGGCACTATTTTGTTGATGATAGCCTTCTAAATATGGTAGGACACCTTAGATACCCAGTATGAGGTACAGAAGGCAAATGTTAAAGTCTGTTTTATGTTTTATCATAAAAAGATTATTCATGTATGAGAGTGTTTCTGGAAATGTTATTTGATCCATGGAATTTTAACAGGACTCTTGAGAAGTTTTCATAAATATTTAGACCATAAAACTTACCCAGGATCTCCTTCCCTTGTCCTTTTCACCGTCTTTCAGATGCAGTGTTTCATTTATACCCAGCATGTTCCATGCTTCAACCTCCCTACACAAAAAGAATAAATGACAATAATAGTAACAAAAACTCTGTTAGATTTCCATAATAGTAACAAAAAGTCTGTTAGATCTTATTTCAGATAGAAACGAACTGTAGAGTAAGCCCGTGAGTGTCTTGAAATTGCTCCTCAGGATCATCAGCCACATGTGTGGGTGTCAGTGCACAGTGCCATGGGCTCAGAGACACCTGGTGTGAGGCCTCAGTCCAAATAGTATGTCTCTGAGTTCTATTAAGCACAAGTTAATGTGTATGGCAAATGAATGGATTTCAATTCTAAACTGATTCGGTGTTAAGGTCCTTTCTTCTATCATTCTGGCGTATAGTTTATACAGTGGTAAAAAGGAAGGTATTATCAGATCTGTGGTCCTCAAAGAGGGGTCCCTAGAACAGCTACATAAGCATCACCTGGGAACTTGCTAGGAATTCAAATCTGGGCCTTACCTAAAGCTACTGAATCAGAAACTCTGACTGTATATCCCAACAATTATTATTTTAACAAGCCCTCCATGTGATTCTGAATTGCAATAAAGTTTGAAAACTAGGCAAATAGAATCCACAATGTGTATGTAATATCAAACCAATATGGAATTCTAACAAAAACCCATTGCTTTTGAGTCAATTCTGACTCATAGCAACCCTGTAGGACAGAGCAGAACTGCCACATAGGGTTTCCAAGGAGCAGTGGATCCAAACTGCTGATGTTTGGTTAGCCATAACGTTTAATCACTGTGCCACTAGTCACTTAATAAAGGAAACTTGCAAAGCATGCATACTGAACTTGTTTTAGGAAAGCTTATTTTTAAACAAATGAAAATAACTGACTCTTTTTTAGTCATATCCCATTACCCTCCACCATGTTTTCTGTCAATACTTCACTATGTTCCTTTAGTAGTACCATTTGTTTCTACTTAAATATAATTTTTGCATATTTCTCCTTGCTAATATTTCTTTATAGCAAACAAACTGAAAGGTATGGAAAACAAAGAAAAGACTTTTTTTAATGAGCAATTTTAGATATAAAAATGCATTCACCCAAAGCCTTCCATAGTACAAACTGAAATACTATTTCACATTTAAAAAAGGATGCTGTTGTTGTTGTTAGCTGCCTTCAAGTCAATTCCGACTCATAGCAACCCCATGTGTGCAGAGTAGAACTGCTTCATAGAATTTTCAATGCTGTGACTTTCAGAAGCAGATCACCAGACCTGTCTTTCAAGGTTCCTCTAGGTGGGTTCAAACCACCAACTTTTCAGCTAGTAGTTGAGAGCTTAACTGTTTGCACCACCCAGGGACTCTAAAAAAAATAGTAATTAATTTCAGTAATCCATTATAAATCATCTTATCATTACTCTTAATCTTATTTTGAACATTTAATTTATCACAAATTCTAACTATTAGGTTTTTTTTTCTCTACAAACTTTAACATGAATTCAACCATGTCCGTCAGATTATTAATTAGCCTACAATGTTTAATTTGCCCTTCTGAAACTATGGACGGTGAAAAGTCTAGCTGTTTGAGACACATGTCCTCTTTTTATAATGATACTCAGAGATATATAATGAATCAAAGAGAACTATTAATGAAGACATTTGAAGAAGATATGTGGGAAAATAAATATCCATGACAACTACTGCAGTCAAAGAAAGTTGTGTTGGTGTTTTTGAAGCCTTTCAACACCAATTCAAGATGTCAGATATAGAGGAAAATCCCATGTTTTTATAAGGCTTTTGGGAAAAAAAATTGGGAAAAAAAAATGTAAGAACATCTCAGCATGTTAAGAACATTTGCTGTTATTGTTGGTTGCTGTGGAGCTGTCTCTGACTCACGGTGACCTTATGTATAACAAAATGAAAAGTTGTCTGGTCCTGTGCCACCTTCATGACTGTTGATATGTCTGAGAACAAAAGAATATTGTTAAGAACATTAGAACCAACTTTATACTATTCCTTCACTTTGCTATTGCTTTAGGAAATAACTTCCTTAGAGATACATTGCAATTATTTTCTCTGGTTATTACATGTTGATATGCAGAGGGCATCCACTGGCTACAGTAAAGAAATAACTCTATTTTCACACTGATAAATGCTAGACTAGCAGTTACATAAGTGAGCAAGCATCCAGCCAGTATCCTCCCTGGGATGCTGTATTTAGGTCTTTGGCTTAGATTTTTCTCAACCTTTTAGACTGCTGTAGATTTAGAATAGAATACAAATGAGTTTCAGAAGAACATAAATTATCTAAAATTGTTCCATATTGAAAAAAGTTCTAAGATTTCTTTGTAAAGATTTTTTTTGATGGTTTTTATGCCGTTTTTGATCAGCATGCATTCTGTCTGATATAATATAAAGGCTATATTATATTTTTTTATAAGTTCCATTTTTAAGTTATTTTTCACTACGTGTATTTCTTATCAATAACAATTTTGCTCTGTTTGTAAGATTTTTAAAATGTCCTTAGGCATGTGCAGAGGGTAGTGGTTCTATATTTATACCTTTTGTTCTGGAAAATCTTTACTATTTGAATTTCAGGTTGTCTTGGACTACTTGGTATGCTTACGTGCAAAATAAATTAATGGCTTTTTTCCTGCTCTAATTGTAATCCTCTTGTGCAGGCTGGTTAGCTCATTTGGTTAAAGTGAGATGCTAATGAGATAAAGGTTGTAAGTTTAAACCCCCTAGAGATCAATTAGCTTCATGAGGAGGACAAAAACGTTCTTGTGCCTGAAACCACCACATCACAAGCATATAATGTTGCAGGAGTGAGACTTGTAAGTGTAAAGATTGTTCAACACAAACACATAACCACAAATAGAAAAGGAGCCCACATTAAGAACCTTCAAACAGGAGGTTAGTTATAGCTTCATTTAATATAAGTTACGTATATAATTTAATATAAATTACATTCATAGCACACACACACACTCATGTATTTATTTATATGTATATGTGGAGTCCTTGGGTGGTGCAAACAGTTAATGCAGGCTCTGCTAATTGAAATGCTGATAATTTGGGTCTACACAGGGGTGACTTAACCTGTTGTTCTACTTTCAAAACACCAGACACTGAAAACCCTAAGGAGCATGGGTCTAGTATGACACACATGGTGTCACTATGAGTCACATCAATTCCACAGCAATTGGTTTGGTTTACATGTATATGTATTACCTAAAAAAAATTATTTTGTCCCCTTTCAAAGGAATAAATTCTGCATAAAATGTCCCAAAGATACTTGTATAGATTTTTAAATTTATAGATTTTTTGTTGTTTAAAATCTGTATTTTTTGTTAAGAAGTGTGTATTTGAAGTATTGATGGTTATAGATTAAAATGAGTATATAGATAAGGATTAAATGAGCAAGCACTGAATTTGTTTGTTTATTTGACAATGACTTTTCCATTTGCCTCCACATCTCCATCCCCATTGTTGAAGGCCCCATTGTCTACCATCTATGTGATTACTGCCTTCTAACTGATACCCACTTCTTCCAGCTTCCTCCCACTTGAGTACATCCACTGTGAGATTGGTCTTCTTATGGATTATTTTTAACCACTTCATTTCTCTGTGTAAATAAAACTAAATAACAAACAAACAAACATGGAGTTAAAAAAAAGGTGTTTTGATGGTAGAAGGAGAAAAAAGGTCATCTTCATATCTAAATATAGCCTTGTCCTTTAGGGTCTTCTCTGGGTTTCTCTTTGTACCCAGGCATTGATGGCCTGTATCTCTCTGGCCATGACATCACGGTTCTCTCTTCAATTTTAACTAAGTGTTGGCACCAGCCATATCCAAAGACATCATGTTCTGGGCTGATGATCATCTGAGTTGGTTGAACAAAGTTCATGTCCATCTGAAACCTCAGAATGTGACCTTATTTGAAATAGGGTCTTTGAACATGTAATTAGTTAAGATGAGGTCGTTCTGGATTAGGATAGGCCCTAAATCTAATGACTGATGTCTTTATAAAAGGGCCATGTGAAGACAGAGATCCACACAGAGGGAAGGAGGTCAAGTAACAATGGAAGCTGAGGTTAGAGTGATGTAGCTGCAATCCATGGACACCAAGCAATGCCGGCAATCACCTGAAGCTAGGAAGAGGCAAAGGAGTATTCTTCATTAGGTCTTTTAAAAGGAAAAATTTTTCAAAATGGCCCTGAAACCTGAATTTTGAACGAGAAACATCAATTATCTGTCAGTTTCTCAAATTGTGGTGGCTTGCAGGTTGCTGTGATGATGGAAGGTATGCCACTGTTGTTTAAAATGTCAGCAATGTCACCCATGGTGGGCAGGTTTCAGCAGAGCTACCAGACTAAGACAGACTAGGAAGAGGGAATTGGTGATCTACTTATGAAAAAATTGGCCATGAAAACCTTATGAATAGCAGTAAAACATTGTATGATATCGTGGCAGAAGATGAGCCCCTCTGATTGGAAGGCACTCAAAATATGACTGGGGAAGAGCTGTATCTTAGTTATCTAGTGCTGCTAAAATAGAAACACCACAAGTGGATAGCTTAACAAAGAGAAAATTTATTCTCTCACAGTCTAGGAGGCTAGAAGTCCAAATTCAGGTTGCCAGCTCCAGGGGAAGGCTTTCTTTCTCTGTTGACTCTGGGGGAAGGTCCTTGTCATCAATCTTCCCGAGTTAAGGAGCTTCTCAGCTCAGGGACCCTGGGTCCAAAGGACATGCTAGTCTCCTGGCTCTTGTTTCTTGGTGGCATGAGGTCCCCCTATTTCTCTGTTTACTTCTCTCTTTTATATCTCAAAAGAGATTGACTTCAGATACAACCTAATCTTGTAGGTTGAGCCCTGTCTCATTAATATAACTGTCTCTAATCCTGCCTCATTAACATCATAGAGGTAGGAAGACCTGGAGTTAGAAAACCTAAAAAGAAGAACACATTCAGTATTTCTTAAGCTGAAAGAACTGAAAAAAATGTCAGCCTCAAGTTTCAATACTGAAAGATTCTCTGGGCAAAATATTGAATGACAAAGAAAGCATCAAAAGACGGTGGAAGGAATACACAGAGTCACTGTACCAAAAATAATTGGTTCAAGCATTTCAGGAGGTAGCATATGATCAAGAACTGATGGTAATGAAGGAAGAAGTCCAAGCTGCACTGAAGGCATTGGTGAAAAGCAAGGGTCCAGGAACTGACAGAATACCAAGTGAGATATTTCAACAAACAGATGCAAAGCTGGAAGCACTCACTCGTCTATGCCAAGAAATTTGGAAGAAAGCTGCCTGGCCAACTGACTGGAAGAGATCCATATTTGTGCCTATTTCAAAGAAAGGTGATCCAAGAGAATGCAGAAATTATCGAACAATATCATTTAATATTACACATGAGCAAAATTTTGAAGATAATTAAAAAGTGGTTGTAGCAGTACATTGACAGAAAACTCAGAAGAGAATGTGGAATGAAGGATATCACTGCTGATGTCAGATGGATCTTGGCTGAAAGCAGAGAATATGAGAAAAATGTTTACCTGTGTTTTATGACTACGCAAAGGCATTGGACTGTGTGGATTATAACAAATTATGGATAACATTGTGAAGAATGGGAAATCCAGAACACTTTACTGTGCTCATGCAAAACCTGTACATAAACTAAGAGGCAGTCATTTGAACAGAATAGGATACTAAGTGGTTTAAAAATAAGAAAGAAGTGCATCAGGGATGTATCCTTTCACTGTGCTTATTCAATCTGTATACTGAGCAAATAATCTGAGAAGCTGGACTATATGAAGAAGAACTCAGTATCAGGATTGGGGGAAGACTCATTAACAATCTGCAATATGCAGCAGATGACACAACCTTGCTTGCTGAAAGTGTACAGGACCTGAAGCACTTACTGATGAAGATCAAAGACCACAGCCTTCACTATGGATTATGCGTCAACATAAAGAAAACAGAAATACAACTGGACCAATAAGCAACATCATGATAAATGGAGAAAAGATTGAAGTTGTCAAGGATTTCATTTTACTTAGATCCACAATCAATGCCCATGGAAACAGCAGTTAAGAAATCAAAGGAGGTATAGCATTATGCAAATCTGCGGTAAAAGACCTCTTTAAAATTGTTAAAAAGCAAAGATGTCTCTCTGAGCTCTAAGGTGTGCCTGACTTGTGCCATGGTGTTTTCAATCACCTCACTGCATGCAAAAGATGGATAATGAAAAAGGAAGACTGAAGAAGAATTGATGCCTTTGAATTATGGTGTTGACAAAGAATACTGAATATACCAGAAGAACGAACAAGTCTGTCTTGGAAGAAGTACAGCCAGAATTCTCCTTTGAAGAAGGTTGGCAAGACTTCGTCTTAAGTAATTTGGACATACTATCTGGAGGGACCAATACATGGAGAAGGACATCATGCTTGGTAAAGTAGAACTTCAGTGAAAAAGAGGAAGACCCTCAATGAGATGGATTGACAAAGTGGCTGCAACAATGGGCCACACTTAGCAACAATTTGAGGACAACACAGGACAGGGCAGTGTTTCATTCTGTTTTATATACAGTCACTATGAGTTGGAACAGACTCGAGGAATCTAACAACAACAGCAGCAACAATAACATCATCAACCAGAACTGAGAAAGAATAAATTTATGTTCTTATAAGGCCACTCAATTTGTGGTAATTTGTTATAACAGCCTTAGCACTGACCAACATGATTAACTGCGTATAGCAGCTTCTTATCCTATAGAATTAAATTGAGTTCAGTCCTTATTTCTTACTTTGTCAATTCATCCCCTCTCTTAATTGATGAATCATTAAAAAAAAAACTTTTATATTTGAAATAAACATGAACTCATAAAAAGTTGTAAAGATAATACACTTCTTCATACAGTTTCTCCCAACGATTACATCTTACAAAGTTATATTACAATATCAAAACCAGGAAATTGACATAGGTGCATTGTGTATGTATAGTTCTATGTTATTTTATGACATGTCTAGCTCCACATAACAAGCTCTGCAATCAAGATACAATACAGAACTGCACAATCATGACTAAGATCTCCCTGGTGAGACAGGGCATCATACCTATGTCTTAACTTCTGGGAACCACTAATCTGTTGTTCTTCATGTGTATAATTTTGTCTCTTCAAGCACGTTACATGAATGGAATCATACAGCATGTGACTTTTTGAGATTGGCTTTCTATAGTAAGCATAATGCCCTCGAAATTCATAAAGTTGTGTGTGTATTAGTAGCTACTTCCTTTTTATTGTTGAGTAGCATTCCATGATCTAGATTATGAAAATTTGACTGTTCAACTACTGAGAAACATCTGGTTGTTTCCAGTTTTTTGAATAATAAAAATAAATCTATTCTGACAATTGTGTCCTGGTATTTGTACAGACATAAGCCTTCTTTTCTCTGGGAAAAATGCCTAGGAGTAAAATTGTTGAATCATATGGTATTGCATGTCTGGTTTGTTGTTGTTGTTGTTTAAGAAACTGTCAAACTATTTTCCAGAGGGGCTGTACAATTTTGCTTTCCCACCAGCAATATATGAGAGATTTCTTTTCTCTAAGTCCTCACCAGCATTTGATATTGTCATTATTATTTTTTGTTTCTTTTAGCCATTCCACTAGGTGTGTAGTTATATCACATTGTGGTCTTATTTTGCATTTCCTTAATAGCTAGTGATGGTAAACATCTTTTTATGTGCTTATTTTCCATCTGTGTATTTTCTAGTAAGATGTCTATTAATATCTTTTGCCCGTTTTCTAATTGAATTGTTTGATATTTTTAATGTTGAATTTTGAGAATCTTTATATGTTGTAGATACAAGTGCTTTGTCAGATAGGTGATTTGCAAATATTTTCTCCTAGTTTGTAGCTTGTATTTTTATCCATTTAACAGAATTTTTTGTAGAACAATTTTTTTTTTAATATTGATGAAGTTCAGTGTATTGATTTTTTTTCTTTATGCATTGTGCTTTTAGTTTTATGTGTAAGAACTCTTAGCCTAGCCCTGCTTCCCAAAGATTTTTCCTTAGTTTTGTTCTAAAAATTTTACATTTAAATATATGATCCATTTTGAGTTAATTTTTATATAAGGTCCAAGGTTTAGTTGCAGGCTCATATTTTTGCCTATCAATATTTGATTGCTTCAGCACCATTTATTAAGTTGATTATACTTCCTCCATTAAATTATTTTTGCTGTTTTATCAAAAATCAATTGGAAATATTTGTTGGATCTATTTCTGGATTCTTTATTCCACAGGTCTCTGAAGGTCTTTTTATTTTTATTTTTCCAGTCAATCCCTCTGCCAACGTCACTTGATTATTATATAATAATGGTTGAAATTGGGTAGACAGCTTCATCCCACCTCTTTCTTTTCAGAATTGTCTTAGCTATTTGTTGTTTCTTTGCTTCTCCATATACATTTAGAATATATAATTTAGAATAAAAAATTGGCAGGATATTTGGTAAGAATTGCATAAACCTGTATATAAGTTAGTGGAGTATTGCCATTTTTACTTTTTGAGTCTTCCAATACATGACCGTTGTATTTATACATTTAGATCTTTATTTCTTTCAGCAGCCTTCATAGTTTTCAACATACAAATCCTTTACACGTTTTGTTAGATTTACATCGAATTTTTAATATTTTTGGCAAGTGTAAGTGGTATTTTATTTTAAGTTTTGTTCTCCACGTGTTTATTACTCGTATGTAGAAATACAATTGATTTTTGTATGTTGATCTTGTATCTTATGACCTTGCTGAATTCAGTTCTGTCAGTTTGGCTTCACACATTCTGCTAGTCTATTGTTTGGTCCGTACACATTTAAAATTGCTATGTCATTTCAGTGGATCAATTCTTTTATCATTATGCAATATCCTTTTCTGTCCCTAGCAGCTTTCATTGCTCCGAAGTGTTCTTTATTTGATATTAATATAGCCATTCCTCCTTTCTATTAACTCAGTTACTTGAGCATTTTTTTAATTCCATTTTGATTTATCGATAGTTTTTAAGTGTGTCCCTTTGCATAGCTTTTTTAGTGGCTGCTCTAGGAAGTACACACATGCCTTATCACAGTCTGCTATTGCAATTTTGCCAGTTTGAGTGAATCTTGGAGCCCTGGTGGCACAGTGGTTAAGAGCTTGGTCTCCCTTTGTATCTCTTTATTTTCCTCCACTTATAATTGTCTTATTCCCTCTGCATATGTTTAGAACTGCATTTTTTTGTTGTTGTTAGTCATTGTTGAGTTGGTTCTAACTCATGGTGACCGTATGTATGACAGAAGGAAACATTGCCCAGTCCTGTGCCATCCTCAGAAATTTTGGTAGTTTTATGTGTTATAATTATTGCCTCAACCCTCAAACATAATTTAGAAAATTCAAGTGAAGAAGAAAAGTTTATTCTTGTTTTTTTTTATTGCATTTAGATGAAGGTTTACAGAACAAATAGTTTCTCATTAAAAAGTTAGTACACATATTGTTTTATGACATTGATTAACAACCCCACAACATGTCAATACTCTCCCTTCTCACCTTGAGTCCCTATTAACAGCTTTCTTGTCCCCTCCTGCCTTCTAATCCTTGTCCCTGGGCTGTTGTGCCCCATTAGTCTCGTTTTGTTTTATGGGCCTGTCTAATCTTTGGCTGAAGGCTGAACCTCAGGAGTGACTGCATTACTGAGCTAAAAGGGTGTCTGAGGGCCATACTCTCAGGGTTTCTCCAGTCTCCATCAGGCCAGTAAGTCTGGCCTTTTTTGTGAGTTAGAATTTTGTTCTACATTTTTCTTGAGCTCCGTCCGGGACTCCTGTTGTGATCTCTGTCAGAGCAGTTGTAGTGGTAGTCAGGCACCATCTAGTTGTACTGGACTCAGTCCAGTGAAGGCCATGGTAGTTATAGTCCATTAGTCCTTTGGACTGATCTTTCCCTTGTATATTGTTTTCTTCATTCTGTCTTGCTCCAGAAGATGTGAAACCAGTGGAGTATCTTAGATGGCTGCTCACAGGCTTTCAAGACCCCAGACGCTACTCAGCAAGGTAGAATGTAGAACACTTTCTTTATCAACTATGTTATGCCAATTGAGCTAGATGTTTCCCAAAATCATGGTCCCTACAGCCCTCAGCCCAGCAATTCAGTACCTCAGGGAGTTTGGATGTGTCTATGGAGCTTCCTTGACCTTTCCTTGTACAAGCTGTGCTGGCTTCCCCAATGTTGTGTACTGCCTTACACTTCACCAAAGTTACTGCTTATCTATCGTCTATTTAGTGTTTCCATCCCACCCTTCCCCTCCCTGGTAACCATCAAAGATTGTTTCTTTTTGTGTGTAAACATTTTCATGAGTTTTTACAGTAGTGGTCTCATACAATATTTGTCGTTTTGTGATTGACTTATTTCACTCAGCATAATGCCGTCCAGATTCATCCATGTTATGTTTCACAGATTCATCATTGTTCTTTATCATTGTGTAATACTCCATTGTGTGCATGTACCATAGTTTGTTTATCCATTCATCTGTTGATGGGCATCTAGGTTGTTTCCATTGTTTTGCTATTGTGAACAATGCTACAGTGACTATCAGTGTGCCTATGTCTATTCCTGTGATGGCTCTTATTTCTCTAGGATATAATCCTAGGAGTGGGATTACTGAATCATATGGTATTTCTATTTCTAGCTTTCTAAGGGAGTGCCACATCATTTTCCAAAATGGTTGTATCTTTTTGCATTCCCACCAGAAGTGCATAAGAGTTCCGATCTCCCCACAGTCTCTCCAACATTTGTTATTTCCAGTGTTTTTGATTCATGTCAGTAATGCTGGGTTGAGATGGTATCTCCTTGTGGTTTTGATTTGCATTTCTCCAATGGTTGGTGATTGTGAGCATTTCCTCATGTGCCTGTTGGCCACTTGAATGTCTTCTTTGGTGAAATGTCTGTTTATTTCTGTTGCCCATTTTTTAATTGGATTATTTGTCTTTTTGTTGTAGAGGTATTGAATTTTCTTGTAGATTTTATGGATTACACCTTTGTCTGATTTGTAATGGTTCTCTTTGTACTCTTTTGGTGAAGTCTTTTGAAGAGCATAGGTGTTTAATTTTTAGAAGATCCCAGTTATCTAGCTTATCTTGTGAAGTTTGTGTGTTGTTAGTTATGGTTTGTATCCTGTTAATGCCGTGTATTAGGGTCTTTAGCGCTGATCCTATTTTTTCTTCTATGAACTTTATAGTTTTTGACTTTATATTTAGGTCTTTGATTCATTTTGAATTAGTTTTTGTACATGATGTGAGTTATGGGTCTTGTTTCATTTTTTTGCAGATGGATATCCAGTTTTGCCAGCACCGTTTGTTAAAAAGACTTTCTGTTCCCCATTTGATGGACTTTGGGCCTTTGTTGAATATCAGGTGACCGTAGGTGGATGGATTTACATCTGGGTTCTCAATTCGGTTCCATTGATCAACGTATCTGTGGTTTTACCAGTGCCAGGCTGTTTTGACTACCGTAGTTATATAGTAGGTTTTAAGGTCAGGTAGTGCGAGTCCTCCTACTTTATTCTTCTTCTTCAGTAGTGCTTTACTTATTCGGGGCTTCTTCCCTTTCCATATAAAGTTAATGATTGGTTTTTCCATCTCTTTGAAGAATGTTGTTGGTATTTGGATTGGGATTGCATTGTATTTGTAAATTGCTCTAGGTAGAATTATAATTTTCACAATGTTGAGTCTACCTATCTATGAGCATGGTATGATTTTCCATTTATGTAGATCTCTTTTGGTTTCTTACGGTAGTGTTTTGTAGTTTTCTTTGTTAGGTCTTTTACATCCCTGGTTAGATTTATGCCTAAGTATTTTATTTTTTAGAGGCTATTATATATAGTATTATTTTCCTGATTTCCTTCTCATCATTCTCTTTATTGGTGTATAGGAATCCAACTGATTTTTGTATGTTTATGTTGTATCCTGCTACTCTGCTGAATTTTTCTATTAGTTCCAGTAGTTTTCTCATGGAGTCTTTTGGGTTTTCTCTATATGGTGTCATATCATCTGCAAATAGGGACAGTTTTACTTCTTCATTACCAATTTTGATGCCCTTTATTTCTTTTTCTTGCCTTATTATTCTAGATAGGATTTCCAGCACTGTGTTAAGTAGGAGTGGTGATAAAGGGCATCCTTGTCTTGTTCCTGTTCTCAAGGAGAATGTTTTGATCCTCTCTCCATTAACGATGATGTTGGCCATTTGTTTTGCATAGATGCCCTTTGTTATGTTGAGAAATTTCTCTTCTATACCTATTTTATCGAGAGTTGTTATCAGGAACGAGTGTTGGAGTTTGTCGAATGCCTTTTCTATATCAAATGAGATGATCATGTGATTCTTTTCTTTCCTTTTATGTATGTGGTCAATTACGTTGGTTGATTTTCTAATGCTGAACCATCCTTGTGTACCTGGTATGAATCCTACTTGGTCGTGGTGTATTATTTTTTTGATATGATGCTGAATTCTAGTGCCTAGAATTTTGTTGAGAATTTTTGCATGTTAATTCATAAGAGATATTGGTCTGTAATTTTCTTTTTTTTTTCATGTCTTTGCCTGGTTTTGGTATTAGGATTATGCTGGCTCCATAGAATGAATTCGGAAGTGTTGCTTCCTTTTCTATGTTCTGAAATAGTTTGAGTAATACTGGTGTAAGCTCTTCTCTGAATGTTTGGTAGAATTCTTCAGTGAAGCCAGATGGACCAGGGCTTTTTTTTGTTGAAACTTATTTTATTACTTAGAAAAGTTTATTTTGTTTACCCATAAGTTTGTTCTTTTCATATTTTCTTTTCCTTCACTATTATCCAAATTTCTTTCCCTTTAATTTTCTTTCTGTTTTGAAAACTTACTTTAGTTTTTTTTTTTTTATTTACGCCTATTGTAACAGTCTAATTTCCTAGTTTCCTTCATCTGTGTCTTGATTTTGTCTTCGTTCTAAATGATTTTTTTCACTGGATATGAAGTTCTAGATTGACAGTTCTTTTCTTTCAGCATTTGAAATATGTTGTCCCACTTCTTTTGGACCTCCATTGCTTCTGGTGAGAAATCTACTGTCATTTGATTTGTTTTTCCCCTGTAGGAAATGTGTCATTTCTCTCTTACTGCTTTCAAAGTTTTTTTTCTTTCTTTCTTACTTTAATTTTTAGAAGTTTGAATATGATATTTCTTGGCATGTATTTCTTTGGGTTTATCATGTTTGGAATAAGCCCTGGTGGCACAAGTGGTTAAGTGTGCAGCTGTTAACTGGAAGGTTGGCAGTTCAAATCCACTCAGCAGCTCCATGGGAGAAAGACTTGGTGATCTACTTTCATAAAGATTACAGCCAAGAAAACTATAAGGCAGTTCCACTCTGTCAAATGGGCTTGCTATGAGTCTAAATAGACTCAATGGCATTTAACAACAATAACTACATCCTGTATGGGGTCCCCTCATTTCTTGAATAGGTTGGTTTATGGTTTTTCCAAATTTAAAAAATTTCAGCCATTGTTTCTTTGAATAGTTTTTTCAGTACCATCCATTTTTGCTCTTCTTCTGGGACTTGATTACAAGACTGTTAAATATTTTATTATAGACTTGCAGGTCCCTGAAGCTCTTTTTCTTTATTTCAGTCTATTTTCTCTTTTTCAAGTTGGGTTATTTCTCCATTCTGCTGTGGTGCTCATCTATTTAGATTTTTGTTTTGTTTATTGCATTTTTTTAGTTTTTTGATTTCTATTTTTTGTTTCTTTGTACCTACAATTACTTAACTGAGACTTTCTTTTTATTTGCTGAGATTTTATATTTGTTTCAAGAAAGTTCATAATTGCCTGCTGCAACATTTTTATGGTTGCTGCTTTAAAACAATTTTCAGATAGATCTAACATCTGTGACTTTTTAATTTTAAGTCTTTTGATTATCTTTTCTAATTCAGTTTGAGATATTCTAGGTTTGGTTTATGCAAGTGATTTTCAAATGAAAGATATTTTTGGTATTATGTTATAAGACTCTGGATCTTATTTAAATCTTGAGTTTTAACAGGCTTTCTCTGATACCACTTTGGTGGGTGGAAAGGGGCACCACCTTGCTATTGCTACATAGGGGCTCAAGTAAAGGTTCTATACTCAACCTCTGTTGATGCCAGGGTGGAAAAAGATCCTTGTTAATGCTGGATAGGACTGGGAGTTCATGCTCCCACAAAGGACTCCATTCATAACATCCTGGCTGGTAAAGGGACAAATGCCTGGTTACTGGTCCCCGTGTGGCCTGTGTTGACCCTGTGGGAGGTGGTGTTGTTAGGGCTGAGTAGTGGTGAAAGTCCTGACTCTCCATGAGACCTCTTCTGACATCACCCTAGTGGGAAGGGAGAGGATGCCTCATTACTGCTAGGTGGGTATAAAAGTTCAAGCTCCCCATGTGGTCTCCAATGATATCATGCATGCCTGTGTGTGTGTGTGGGAGGGATCTTGTTACCTCCTTGTGGAGATGTTCAATGAAACTTTTCTGACACTATCCTGGAAGATTTCGGGGTGATTCATTACAAGCTGACAAAGGTGGTAGTCTAGGGCTGCAATTTTTTTGTATTATTTGGCTGGACTACAGTGGCCTTCTCTTAAATGTTTTCTGTCTTGCTAGGATGCTCTTTTTAATGCTAATTTGGAAAGAAAGAGAAGATTCTTTCTTTTTTTTTTTCCTTCCACACCCACAGGCATTTCAAGGTGACTGACTTTACCAGTCATTCTCAAGTCTTAAGGTCCCTAACTGTCCATTTGCTTTCTTCTCTCCAGTTTCCACAATCTTCGTATGTTTGTTTTTTATATAGTGTCTAGAGTTTTTAGTTGTTCTTCACAGAAGAATAGGGAAAAGTGCAGCTACTTCATCTTGCTGGAAGCAAACATTGTTATTTCATAAATATCTGTTCCTTAATTTTTAATGTTTTTAATTTTATTGTAGTAAAATTTATATAACAAAACATCTCAACAATTTCTATATGTAAAATTCAGTAACATCGATTATATTCTTCAAGTTGTTCAATCATTCTCACTTTCCTTTTCCAAATCATTTCACGTTATTAAGATAAACTCAATACCTCTAAGCAAAAAACTCCCCTTTTCTCCCTTCCTCCCAATCCTGAACCACTAAATAAGCTTTGGTTTCTTATTTTATATAAGTGAGATCATACAACATTTGTCCTTTTGCAATTGACTTTTTCACTCAGCATGATGTTTTCAACGTTCATCCATGTTGTGGCATGCATCAGGACTTTATTTCTCATTACAGTTGAGTGATACTCCACTGAATGCATATACCACATTTTGTTTATCCATTCATCTATTAATGGATATTTTGGTTGTTTCCACCTTTTGACTATTGTGAAAAGTGATGTGATGAACATTGGTGTACAAGTTTCTGTTTGAGTTCTTGCCTTCACTTCTTCTGGGTTTATACCTAGGATTGGGATTGTGGGGTCAAGTGGTATTTGTATCTTCAACTTTTTGAAGAACTATCAAACTGTTTTCCACAGTAGCTGTACCATTTTACATTCTCACTAGCAATGTTTCTCTACAATCTTGCCAACACTTTTTATTTTTCATTTTTTTTTTTTGATCAACACTATTCTAATTGGGATGAGATGATATCTCATCTTAGTTTTGATTTTCATCTCTCTAATGACTAATTCCACCACTCATATGTCAGTTCGTCATAATATGGTGACTTGCATGTTGCTGTGATGCTGGAAGCTCTGCTACCGGTATTTCAAATACCAGCAGGGCTACCCATGGTGGACAGGTTTCAGTGGAGCTTCCAGACTAAGACAGATTAGGAAGAAGTACCTGGAAGTCTACTTCTGAAACTTTGTCTGATGATAGTACCAGAGGACGAGCCACTCAGGTTGAAAGGCAATCAAAATACAACACAGTGGCTGCAACAACAGGCTCAAGCATAGCAACGATTGTGAGGATGGTGCAGGATCAGGCAGTTTTTGTTCTGTTGTACCTAGGGTCACGATCAGTTGGAAACGACTTGATGACACCTAACAACAACTATATGAACAATGGCTAATGACATTGAATCTCTTTTCATGGGCTTGGTTGCTATTTGAATATCCTCCTTGGTGAAATATATGTTCAAGTCCTCTGTTCATTTTTTGACTTTTATGTGTGTGTGTGTGTTTGTTGTTAAGTTGCAGAAGTTTTATATATATTTTGGATATTAGAATCTTATTGAATATATGGTTCCCCTCAAATTTTCTCTCAATCTGTAGGTTATCTTTTAACTTTTTAAAAATAAAGTCCTATACTGAACAAAAGTATTTAATTTTTATGAGGTCATATTTATCTATTTTGTCTTTTGCTGCTTGTGCTTTTATTGTCATATCTGATACCCCATCATTAAAAATTAGGTCATGTAGCCACATTGTTATACTTTCTTCTAGGAATTTTATGGATTTGCTTTTCACATTTAGGTTTTTGATACATTTTGAATTGGTTTTTGTTAATGGTGTGAGGCATGAATCTTGCTTTATTCTTCTGTATGTGGAAATCCAACTTTCCCAGCATCATTTGTTGAAAAGACTCTTCCTTCCCCATTGATTGGACTTAGCACCCTTTGTCAAAATTAGTTACAGATGTATGGATTTATTTCTGGACTCTCGATTCTGTTCCACTGAGAGTATCAGTACCATTATATTTTAATTACTGTGTCTTTATAGTATGTTTTGAAATGAAGAAGTGTGAGTTCTACTACTTTATTTTTTTTCTTCAATATTGCTTTAGCAATTCAGAGTCCATTGCCCTTCCATATAAATTTGAGTATTGGCTTTTCTATTTCTGTAAAGAAAGCTGTTGGAAATTTTATAGGGATTGCATTCAGTTTGTAGACTGCTTTGACAGTATTGACGTCATAACTATATTAAACCTTCCAATCCAAGAACACAGAATATTATTTCATTTATTTAGGTCTTCTTTAATTGCTTTTAGTAATGTTTTATCATTTTCTGTGTACATATCTTTTACCGTCTTGGTTAAATTTGTTCCTAAGTACTTTATTCTTTTAGATACTATTGTAAATTGTAATGTTCCCTTAATTTCCTTTTCAACTTGCTCATTGACGACAGACATATAGCAACCCAACTGACATTTGTGTCTTGACTTTGTACCCTTCAACCTTGCTGAATTTATTTAGCTGATTAATTTTTAATATGCATTTTTCATGTTGCTCATCGGTTAGAAATTACAGGAAGTTCCCACTGGTTAAAGTGTATAACCAAAATTTATTAGCCTAGTATTTAAGGTCACAGACAATCTGGTCCTATCCTAGGCAATGATGTATCAGAATTGTCCACACCTCTGTATATAACTATTTCAAATTCCCTACACAAACATTTTACTGGATCTTAGCTTCCTCTTCCATCTGCTCAAGTCATGGGTTTGTTTTAGACATCAAAATAAGATGCTGCAGGTGAAACAGCTTTGAAAACCTTCTTGTCTAGTGCTAAGTAAAATTAATTTATTATTCTTAATAATAATAGTTAATGTATACCCAGTATTCCTAATATTTTTTGGAATGTAGTAGGTACTCTATAATCTGTTGAAGTGATTTATTGAAAGTCATTGAAAGAAAAAGGTGAGCGATAAGAAGGGAAGTTGTGCTCTCAGCAACCATGCTTCTGATTGTGATAAACAGATATTTAATTAATTGAACTTTTGAATGGTAGAGGTTACAGCCATTCAATAAAGTATATAGTTGTATTGAGATATTTTCCTCAAGCTGTTAAGTAGTAAGCATAAAAATCTGGAACATTCAGGCATAAGTTTCCCTAAGGATCTGGACTTTGGGAGGAACTAGAACGTTTTTCTTCTAAATCCAAATAAATGCATCAATTGGACCATCCAACTGCTGGTTTGTAAATACTTACAATACTTTAGAAGAAAGCTTTAAAACAAGCAAGGGGTGTAATAAATATCACACTCTATATTCATTTAATTAGGAGAAATATCAACTGATGCAGTGTTGGTGAAACTTTTCTTAGACTTGCTACCTAATATACTTGGAAAACAAACAAAGTTGTCTAAGTGTCTAGAACACTATTTTCCCTGCTTGATAAGTTTAAGTGCAAAGTTAATGCCAGCATTTTTAAAACAAAGGATAATTTGTTCAAAATTTCTATAGCAGTAGGAAGGAGCATAGGTTATTCAAAGGGGTGCGGGTGGTGTGAGTGTTGTGTCTCAAGTTTCTGTTAACATCAACCTCTTCAAGAACCTGGGATTTTATGCCATCTTGGATAGCCTGTTGTTTTAGAAATTAGTGTCATTTTTCTAAAAGCAATATTTGCAAGTCTTTTATTGCCAGGTTGAGGATTGGATCATCTGCCACCACGCCCCCATTGCCTCTTGCTAGTCGAGTGATAGCAAGCCTGTAGGACAGAGCCGAACTGCCCCATAGGGTTTTCAAGGCTGTAAATCTTTAAGGAAGCAGACTCTACAGCTTTCTGCCATGGAGCATTTTAACCACTGCACCACCACAGTACCTTTGCCAGCAAGCCAGTACCTGTCAACTTGACTTTCAGTGCTGGAGAGCAGCTTCCTTGATCAGAAAGACCTGTACTCTAAGTCTCGCCTCTGGCTCTATGCTAATCTCCAGTGGTTTCCACTAGAAGTCAAAGTCATTCCTTAGAGTGAATTCGACTGTCCTCCTGGCTGGTACCTTTGTTAGCAATAGCTATACGAAAGGTTTTCATGAAGACACCCTTCGAAGGAGTGTGAGCTTTTCATATTGCTTCCTCTTGGAAATATAGTTCCTCTCATGGTGCAGATGCTACAGAAATTGTTTGTTGAGTCAAAGTGCCTCTGCTGCCCCTGGCATCAATCTTCCACTAGCAAATCCAGCCTCAGAAGCTCCCTTGTATTTTTTTCCTTAAACATCTCCAACCATTTCTACTTCGAGATGAAGGTGCCTATGTCTTCACTTGTTTAACTAGTGAACATTCTTTTCTTATGCTACAGGAAGCATAGGTTTGAACCTGCATAGTCTTCTTTCCTTGGGTCCAGTTTTCCTAGAGGTGGTACATAAAGAAAAAATGTGAAGCTTTTAGAAATATTCAAGTCGAATATTTTGAGAGTTGTTGAAATTCTGCCTTTCTCTTTCCTCTTTTGTTCCTCTTGTGTTCAGCTAAATTCTACCTTAAAAGCTGTTTGTTAGCTGGGATTCCAAAATTCTGGGCAACGAAAATGACTTTCGGTCCCTGCCCAGTGCCACAGGTCTTCACACATGAAGCCCAACATAGACAATCTGTGTAAGGCACTGCAGGACAAAAGAGGACATCTGTGACTGGACTCGAAACTGTTAACTTGACAGCAAGGAGGACAGATGGAGCCCTTTGAGAAAGATCTAAGTTAACCATCAGGACACACGCCCAGGCATGTCCTGCACGTGTGATAATCAAGCTAAACAACACATTAGTTATCTTAGTTATCTAGTGCTGCTCTAACAGAAACACCAGAAGTGGATGGTTTTAACAAACAGAACTTTAATTCCTTACAGTCAAGTAGGCTAAAAGTCCAAATTCAGGGTGTCAGCTCCAGGGGAAGGCTTTCTGTCTCTGTTGGCCTTCTCATCAATGTTCCCCCAGACTAGGAGCTTCCCTGCACAGGGACCCTGGGTCCAAAGGACGTGCTCTGCTCCTGGCACTGCTTTCTTGTTGGTATGAGGTCCCCATGTGTCTCTGCTCACTTCTCTCTTTTATATCTCAAAAGAGATTGGCTTAAGACACTATCCAATCTTGTATACCTACCTCGTCAGTGAAACTGCCACTAATCAATCTTATTAAATCATAGTGACTGAATTTACAACACATAAGGAAATCACATCAGATTACAAAATGGTACACAATTATACAGTACTGGGAATCATGACCCAGCCAAGCTGACACATATTTTTGTGGGACATAATTCAATCCATGACACCTGCATAATATGTCTTGAGCACTCAGCAAAGGCTGCAATGTAGACCAACAGCATGTTGTTGATGGGAAGAAGTAAACTTTGATATCTGCATTCAGCTTTTGCACTACTTTATGCCCAGGGTTCTCTCGCCTCCGGGCACATTTTATTTTCTCTGCCTGAAAAATAAGCTGGTGCTTATTCATTCATTAAGCTTTCTCCCAGATTTCATTTTCTCCAGGATGCCTGCTGGCCTAGGTTATTGTACTCCATTACAGTGGCATGTTTCTTTGTCTGCCTCCTTAGTAGACTACAAACCCCTTTGGGAGGGAAAATATCTCTTTTGTTAAGTTCTTCCTAGCTCCTGGAACTGGGCTAGTCCACAATAGGCAGATGATACTACTTGTTGAATGAATGGATGACATGATTGATGATTTATTATCTGCATGTGACATGCCAAAATTCAAGCTCACCTTCTTCAGCCAAAGCAAGCAATCCCTACAAGTTTAAAATAACTGTGGTTTCATTTCCTCAGAACTAATATATCATCCTTTAATTTTCCTAAAATTGTGTTCTAACTATAGGTCTGGTTAGCTAGCCAACATACTCTTCTGAAGCTGCATATTTATGAAATATACAAGAAGTTATGTAAGAGAAAATATATTAGATAACCTGCAGTCTTGGGAAGTGAATAACTGTAAATTATCAAAGTTCACCTATTTACCAGAGAACTGTAGTTCTTTCAATGCAACCCAAGACCACATGAATGATTTACTGGCAGCATCATGATTTGGACATGGTGTATGTTATAGCCAACATATCCCTGCATTCTCACATGGGCATCTCTTTGTGACCTCACAGCCTGTCCACATCCACTGGGATGATTTTTCTGTTCCTCTTAATTTTATGTCAAAGGTAAAAACAAACACACAAACCTACAAAAAAAAAAAAGTTAGCCTGATATTAACGTCTTTATCTAAGCCAGGAATGATTCTGAGAGGAGAGGTCTAAATAAATAAAAATTACAATTACAATCACCAGAAATGCCTTAGGAAATGTCCCTAAATTAATTTTCATAAAATTATGATTAGCCAAAATAAAAGGGCATCCATAAAAGGATTTTTATCTATAACTGCTTTTTCCAAAACATATTCTAGTGTTACCAGGAAGATGAAGAATTCATGTGTATTTTAGTGGTGAATTATCTCATTTATAGGTTAACCAGTCTCTGTTGCTTTTCCTCATTTCCATCTTGCTGCTTGGTTCTTAGTTATTTAAGCTCTAAATAACATTTTTTTTTTTTTTTTTTGGTAAATTGGAGAAAGATAACAGACACTAAATTTATGACTATCTTAATAGTTAATTGGAGCCCTGATGGTGCAATGATTAAGAGCTATGGCTGCTAACCAAAATGTTGGCAGTTCAAATCTACCAGCGGATCCTCGGAAACTCTACGGGGCAGTTTTGCCCTGTCCCATAGGGTCACTATGAGTCGGAATTGACTTGACAGTAATGGGTTTGGTTTGGTTTTTATCAGTAAATTTGGTTAGTGATCTGGAAGGAGACAGAACTAAATTGTTTGTCCCATGTCTGACAAATGTCCCAGCCTCTACCGTGACCCCTGCAGTCTGTGGTGCCTGGGCTGGCACGGGCAAACAGTGCTCAGGGGCAACTGGAAGAGGCATGCTCGTGGCAGTTTTCCATTGCATTCAGTGTCAGAACATGGCAATGAGGATAGTCAATAAAAACAGGGTGCCATTTGCTTAGAATGGCCACAACAGCTCCCTGCATTTATCTAAGTATTCACTTGAGTGTGATTATTGTATATGACAAATAACTCTTGGAAGAAAAACTCAGTTTAATTACTAGGGCATGTCCTTATCTAACAGAGGATTAGCACTGGGGAGGTCCTCTAATTGGGGGTTATTATCTGATCCCTCTTAATCCATATTTAATCAGAATATATTACCACTCCTTCAATCGTTCCTCATACATTTCTTTAATTATTATTTTATTTAATATATTCCCTTTACCCCGTTCAACTCTTGGTGTTGGGTTCTTCTGGGTGTTTTTATAGTTGAATTTCATAGGTGAATTTTCTAGTTTCTATTTGTGAGAAACTAGTTTCTAGTTTCTGTGCTTTTGTTTTATGTCAAATCAGTTATATTCACAATACATCTTTTCTGATAATATGGGTAACATAAACTCAAATCCCTGACCTTTAAGTCATGATTTACAAACACCAGATTTGCTTTTTGCCCCGCTAGAAGAGAGACCCCAGGAGACAGCTGACCCTGAGAGCCACACAGTATTTCTGAAACACAACTAGGGGGACAATTTTGAATCAAGGACAGCACAGCCAGTAAAACAGACGTGCACAAAGGCAACTGAAGAGCAATGGGTGCTGCTCACAGTGGCTATGAACACAGCCAGGTCCATGTGGACTCCTGAGTGGGGTCACTGGTATCAGCACAAACGTCAGGGTCTTTCCCAAAGATCGAGGGAGCACCCCACCTTTGCTTCAGTTATAAGCAGACTATGTATGACATTTTTGCCCCGAACTTGAAAACCTATCACATTTAATTCCATGTCATCAGTTCTATTAGAATTACACTGACAGATATTTTTAAAAATAAGTGGGCACAGGCATCTTTTTCCCTGTGAAACTTAGAGCTTTTTTTTTTTTTTCCTGCTATCAGGCACTCATTATTTTATTTGTTAAGACTTTACATTCAGTATAGGTTAATTACATCATATGTCTTCATTTGGTAGCAGTCACCTGAAAAGCACATAAACTACAAAATTCAAAACTTACTGGTGTAGAGTGACTTGTGGTCCCAGTAATCCACATGTTGTTAAATATTTGTAAGGAAAAATCAAGTAATTCAGATTATGAGACATTGTACAGGACAAATGACTTCATGTCCTCCACTAATAAATGACATGGGAGGAAAAGGGGAAGGAGAACGGTAAAAGAGATTTGAGACAAAGCAAACAAAGGCAACATGTGGATCTTGCTTGTACTTTGATTTAAACAAAACAATGATTAAAAAAAAAGATCTGTGAGACTTTTAGGGAAAATTAAAAGATGAATTGGGTATTAGATGTCATTAAGCTATTGTTACTAATTTTATTATGTATTAGTAATAGTATTTTTCTTATTTAAAAATGTCTTCATCTGTTAAGCATGCAGAAAGAGATATTTACAGTTGAAATAAATGCTACCTCAGAATTACTTAAAATTCAGTAGAAAATAAAAGGAGGGGAGGTGATGGAACAAATAGCCAAATGTTGATGCTCTTGGAGAAGGATGGTGGAGATGTGTAGGGTCATTGCACCATTCTCTTTCCTTTTTGTGAATTTCTGAAAATTTCCATAATAAAACATATAAAATTTTAGCAAAAAACTACTAAATTTTTAAAATATTGCAATATTAATGAAAAGCGGTGCCCTTCAAAACATCAAGGTTTCTGTGGAATGAGAAGTTCACAGACAAGAAAGAGAATTGTACTCGGGGTAAAACATAGGTATTGATTTGGAATTAAAACACACTGAGTCTGGGAGGAGCTATAATTGCCAAGATTATTTTTTCTCATATAAATTATCACTATTATTGCATTTTAGAAAATTTATCATTGAAACCTTGCTTTAGTGAGATATAATGGTATAGTGGTTAAGAGTTCAGGTTGCTAACCAAAAGGTCGGCAGTTCGAATCCACCAGCAGCAACTTAAAAACCTTATGGGGCAGTTCTACTCTGTCCTATATGGTCGCTATGAGCTGGAATGGATGTGGCAGCACACAAAACAACAAACAACAGTAGACGAGTCAGGACTATTAATTTGTTAAGGCATTTTGGAGCCATATTTGTATCACAATTGAAAAGCAACGGCTTCCCCTCTTGATTCGTGTCTGTCTTTTATGGGATTGATTCTTTGATATAGTATTTGATAATCTCTCTCATCTAGACAATGCAGATTGATTTTTTCCTCCTAATGATTTTGGCCAAGTGCAAAGTAAACAGATCTGTCACCGTTCTTTCCTCCTAACAAAGGTGTTGTCAAGTGCACACCTACCCTGTATCCCGTCCCTTCATAACTCTCACACTTCAATATCTCACTTTGTCTTGTGTTTTCTACCCTTTCTTCTCTTCTAGTTCTTTGTTATCAGCATTTATACATGAGATAATTTCTCCAATCTTTGATTTTATTTTGCCTTCCATATACAATTAGATGAGAGAAAATTTAATTTTACACAAACCATCTCTGGGATTTGCTCCCATCTCTATTCCTAGAGCAACCCCTCTCTAATCCACACCACCATTTCTTTCCCCTGGGTAACTTCTAACTTGTCACAAATCTTACTCCTTCCAAACTATTGCTCACATGGCACCTTGAAAAAACTTTAAAAAATACAACTCTGACCATAATTTTCTCAATATAAAACTCTTTGGTTGTGCCCTATTTCCTTATGATAAAGTGTAAACACCCAAATATGGTGTTTCATGTTTTTACCAATTGCATCTCCAGCTTCTTTGCTTGTCCCTGTCTTTCTTACCCGTTATTCTCCAATTCCAGTTCTCACAGTATTTTCAATATGCCATGTTCATTTTAGCCTCTACGCATTTGCACATGCCCTCCTGGAACATTCTTCACTCATCATCGCTTTATTCATCCTTCAGGCCTTAGGTTAAATGATGCTTTCTCAGGAAAGTATCCCTCAGTCCTAGGAAAGGTTAGATCCTTCTGATATATATTCCCATAGCATGCTGAATACTCTATCATATCGGTCACTGAGTTTTTGTGTAATGACATAATTAATGGAAATAGTTATTGAGCTAAAATGATGGCTCAATGAAATCAGTTACTTAAGGTGTCTTAGGACTGTACAGTAAGGATTAATGGAGGACTATATGTGCCCTGGTGGCATAGTGGTTGAAGCGCTTGGCTGCTAACTGATAGGTCAGTGGTTAAACCCACAAACCACACTGCAGAAGAAAGATGTGGCAGTCTGCTACCATAAAGATTTACTGGTCTACACAGTCCTATAGGGTCACTATTATTTGTAATTGATTCAATGGCAGGGGATTTGGTTGATTTGGCTTATATGCAAGAGATTTATGTGAATTAAAATCTCAAGAAAAGGATTCCCAGCAAAAGGGTGCTCTAGGCAGAAGCACCACTCTGTCCCTCCACAACAAAGATCTGAAAAACTAAGCCAAACAGAGAAAACCACAATCCTGAAACCATAAAACATCAAATGAAGAGATAAAGAATTCAGACAAGCACCAAATGGAGTGAGAAAAATGACAGAGAACGGAGAGAGAGGAGAGAGTCATGCAGAGGTCCCTTATCAGCTAACGCAGCATGGATCTGCCATCTTGGACTCCTATCAGAGACCAGCAAATAGGGGGTATGAGAAAGCAGCTTCACGGAGCTTCCAGCGGGAGATAAAACAATCGGTAATTTGTGATATATGTTTTCCCACCCCACCAAGCTTCTTCACCCCCACTCGGCCTCCTCTGCTTCCCGTGGCCACAGTCTCTTGTCTGGGAAGCACCGGCTGTTTGGATTCCATCCACCTACACTGGCTTGTTCTCTGCCATTTGTTGGCTGCTGGTGTTGCTTTTTCCACTTCTTTTGATTTCTTCCTTACCTCTCACCACCACCCCCCTCCTTTTGCTCAAGTACTTGCCTCCGCGCACCATCTTTGCTTCTTCCTGAGGGGTTGTGAGCTCTGTTCGAGTGCGGAACTGCTTCCCGGTCTGGGCTGCCATGCTAGTGGGATCCCAGGGCTTTTGTCTGTTTGTTTTGAATTGTTTGTTTGTTCTCTTTTCCTTTTCTTAAGTTGAGAGCCCATTCTAGCTGAGCGGTGCTGCACAGCTTGAAACCTACCCCCTTGGCTTGCGCAGACATGCAGAGGGATCCCTGAGGGCATTTCTTTTTAATTTGTTTTTTTTTTTTCTGTTTTTTGGGGGCTTTCCTTGTTCTTTTTTTTTAAATTTGTTTTGTTTTCTTTTCCCTCTTTTTCCTTTTTTGTCTTTCTTCATTACTAAGTTTCTCGTCTCTCTATACCTTCCTTCTCTTTCTGTTCCCTGAATACCTGGCACTGAATACCTCTATGCCTTCTAGCAAGGCTGTACTGCAACACCTGAGAACAACATCCCCAGACCTCATAGCCACACCGGTGGGATCCCTGGGAGCTTTGCTGTTCTTTTTCCTTTCTGATTTTTATTTCTTCGTCTTTTGTTTTCTTTTTTTCTTCTTCTTCCCCTTTTTGTTTTTCTCAATTTCATAGTCTCTAGCACTCTTTTTTGTTTGTATGTTTTTGGCTCCTGTTCCTCTCTCCTTTCTCCCATATCCACCTCAGCTCCACACATAACAATCTCCGCCCTACATCCAGCCTACCTGCACCATGCACTTAACATCACACCACGAAGCAACACAGGCACGGCCTACTGCAACCTGCCCTGCACTGATTACCGACCCGCCCTGGTGGCTTCAGTAAGTGCCACAAACAACCCATCCCAGGAACTCCTCTTCAGCTAGACCTGCCCTACTGTACCATATCTGAGCGACTGACACTGCCAATTGGAGAGGGATGTGAAAAGTATCATGCCCACAGACAAACAAACAACAAAGAACACACCGCCCGCCTACTAAGACATAGCCAAATTAAAAAAAGGATGAAACAAACAAATCCACAATCAATAAAAGAGAATAATAACTACTGAATGCTCCGAAGACAGCAGACAATATCAAAACATTTACAAAAACAGGACAGGATGGTTCCAGGAGGCATCCAAAATAAAACACCAGATGACTTTCCAGTGGAAGAAAAGGCACTAGAACTACCTGATAGAAAATTCAAATCTCTAATACTCAGAATTATCCAACAGTTGAAGCAAAAAGCAGACAAAAATGGGGAAAAAATAGACAAATGCATGGAAAAGGCAAACAAAAAATTGGAAGAATTCAGGAAAATAATACAGGAACAAAATACCAAAATAAGTTCACAACTAGAAGTTATACAAAAACAACAATTAGAAATTCAGAAGATAAACAATAAGGTTTCATAAATGGACAGTGTCATAGAAGGGCTGAGGAGCAGATATGAAATGGTGGAAGACAGGATCAGTGGAACTGAAGACAAACACTTGGATACAAGTCTATTTGAGGAAAACTCAGAAAAAAAAGAAAAAGAAAAATGAAGAGAACCTGAGAGTTATGTGGGATAAAATCAAAAGCAACAGTTTGTGAGTGATTGGAGTTCCAGAAAAAGGGGAGAAAACAGAAAACATAGAGAAGATCAGTGAAGAAATGGTAACAGAAGACTTCTCCAACATCGTGAAAGATGAAAAACGGTCCATCCAAGAAACTCAACGAACCCCATTAGGACAGACCCCAAAAGAAAATCACCAAAGCATATCATAATCACACTCACCAAAACCAAAGACAAAGAATCCTGAGAGCAGCTCATGAAAAAGAAGAAGTCACATACAGAGGAGAAACAATAAGAATAAACTCAGATTATTCAGCAGAAACCATGTAGGCAAGAAAGCAATGGGATGACATGTATAAAACCTTGAAAGAAAAAAATTGCCAGTCAAGAATAATATATCCTGAGTTCCGGCAAAATGGCGCTCTAGGCAGAAGCACCATGCCGTCCCACCACAGCAAAGATCCGAAAAACTAAGCCAAACAGAGAATACAACAATCCTGAAACCCTAAAACATCAAATGAAGAGATAAAGAACTCAGCCAAGAACCAAATGGAGTGAGAAACTGACAGAGAACAGAGAGTGAGGAGAGATTCATGCAGAGGTCCCCTATCAGCTAATGCAGTGAGGATCTGACATCTTGGACTCCTATCGGAGACCAGCAAACAGGGGGTACGAGAAAGTAGCCTCACAGAGTGTCTGGAGGGAGACAAAACAACCTGTAATTTGCGATATGCGCTTTTCCAACCCCCACCCTTCTTTGCCCCGACTCAGGCTCCTCTGCTTTCCGTGGCCACAATCTCTTGACTGGGAAACAACGGCTGCTTGGATTCCACACACCTGAATGGGCTGGCTCTCTGAGTGTCATTTGTTGGCTGCTGGTGTTGCTTTTTTCCGCTTCTTTTGATTTCTTCCTTACCACTCACAACCTCCCCCTCCTTTCGCTCAAATACCCGGCTCCGTGTGCCATATTTGCTTCTTCCTGAGGGGCTGCAGAGCTCCAGTAATTTGTGATATACACTTTTCCACTCCCTACACTTCTTCACCAACACTCGGCCTCTCTGCTTCCTGCGGACAGAGTCTCTTGTCCGAGAAACACCAGCCCACACTAGCTGGCTCTCTGAGTGCCATTTGTTGGCTGCTAGTGTTGCTTTTTTTTTCTGCTTCTTTTGATTTCTTCCTTACCTATCACCACGTCCCCCTCCTTTCACTCAAATACCTGGCTCCATGCGCCATCTTTCCTTCTTCCTGAGGGGCTGTGGAGCTCTGTTCAAGTGCGGAGCTGCTTCCCGGTCTGGGCTGCCGCACTGGTGGGATCCCGGGGCTTTTGTTCTTTTGCTTTGAATTGTTTGTTTATTTTCTTTTCCTTTTCTTGAGTTGGGAGCCCTTTCTGGCAAGGCGGAGCTGTGTGGCAAGGAGACCGCCCCCTTGGCTTGCACAGACATGCAGAGGGATCCCTGAGGGCATTTCTTTTTTCATTGTTTTTTTTTTTTTCTTTCTGATTCTTGGAGGCTTTTTTTGTTCTTTTTTTTTTTAATTTGTTTTTCTTTTCCCTCATTTTCCCTTTTTATCTTTCTTCATTACTCAGTTTCTCGTCTCTCTATATCATCCTTCTCTTTCTGTTCCCTGAATACCTGGCGTTGTATACCTCTATGCCTTCTAGCCAGGCTGTACTGCAACACCTGAGGGCGACTTCCCAGACCTTATACCTGCACTGGTGGATCCCTGGGACCTTTGAGGTTCTTTAACCTTTCCGATTTTTATTTATTCATTCTTTTCTTTTCTTCCTCTTCCGCTTTCTGTTTTTCTCCATTTCATAGTCTCTGCTCTCTCCACTCCAACGGCAAGCTCTCCTAGCAATTTTTTAGTTTGTTTGTAAGCTTTTGGCTCCTGTTCCTCTCTCCTCTCTCCCATATCCATCTTAGCTCCACACAAAACAATCTCCCTGCTGCATCCTGCCTACCTGCACCATGCACTTGACATGATACCACCAAGGAGCACAGGAACGGCCTACTGGAACCTGCCCTGTGCTGATTACCGACC
>NW_004444105.1:923126-931081 GCF_000243295.1 Trichechus manatus latirostris
TAGAAATTTTTGAAACGGTGTATCTTTGGCTATGTGTATTTTCCCAAAAAAAAAAAAAAACAAAAAACAGATGTTGAGAAGTTAGAGTGTTGATATGTTGTAGGGTTGTTATCCAATGTCATAGAAGAACACGTGTACTTCTGTTTCATGAGAGACTATTTGTTCTGTAAACCTTCACCTGAAGTACCATAAAAAAAAAAAATTCTCAAGAAACTATTTAATACTTGCTTCACAAAAAATACCATCTTAATCCCTTAACTTTGTAAATGTCTGTAATGAAAAAATGCATCTTTTATTTTTTATGAAAAATCAACTAGTCAATTATATTTCTTCCATGAAAGAACCTATTTCTGGTGTCAGCTCTTCGCAACTCATGATGAAATAGAATTTCCCTGATTTGTGACATTTAACACTAAACCGAAGACTCATATGATTTCAACTATTAAGTGAGTTTTACAGAATAAAAAGAAATACTAAAACCCATTATTTCTAAAATTGATAATAGTAATTGAATAACTTAGTCACTTTTGTGGGGTTGTACTACTTAATATTCTAAAAGAACTTAAGATAGGAATGTCAGGATGAAGGAATTTGAAAAGTACATCACCACTACTATTAGAAATGTATGTTTTTACTTCATGTCCTAATTACAGTAATTTAGGGATAAACTATTAAAAAAAGTCCTTTAGAAATAGGATTATGCTAGCTACTTTGTGCTTAGCTTGAAAATTCACCCAAGTAGTGTTACTATGTCTACATTTTAAATTTAGTAATCTTTGTGACTTTGATAAAATTCAAGGCTTAAACTAAATTGCTTTTCTACAGTCCCAATATATAATAGGATTTTCCAGTTTATATCTTTAGGGTTACTATTAATTTTATTCTTAATATTTTGGTAGCTAAGCAACAGACAGTTTGGATTTTATCTCCCTAAAGGTAAACTTTAATTTCATTTTCAGATGATAGTATCAGTTATCTGTGAACATGCACACTTTTTTGAGATTGAGATGTGCTTACAAGCTTTTCATTTTGATTACTACACAATTAGTTTTCTATTTAGATATTAAAGCAATATAAAGACCTTGGTTTGTGTCTACACACATATCAGCAACTGAGTCATAGATGATAACTCATTACCTAGCATTCTAATTTTTAAAAGTAGTAGTATCCTGAAGACTATTAGATTTCTTTTCATTTTTTTCTCTCCTTTTTCCCCCTCCTCTATTATTTTCCTTCCGCCTACTCTAAAAGAATGAACGTAGCAGTATTTTGTGAACCTTCTCAAGCTGTAATATGCAAAATTATCATTTAGGAGGAGTTTCCTAAATGCAAATTATCAGCATTACCCTTACCAGCAGAGATTCTGTTAGCGAATCTGGTGTGAATCCTGGAATCTGAATTTTTATAAGCATTTCAAGGGATTTTGATATTTTCCACTTGCAGAGACTCTGAGGGTTTCAGAAATTTCTTGCGCTGCAGGATTTTTTTGACTAAAACACCAACAGCACACCAACATGGCCATGATAAAAATTTTAAAATTAAATAATTAACTATTTACATAATTCTTAGGAGAAGTTTTGAAGACAGTGTCTCTGGACAGAGCTGCTGTAGTGTACTGTGAGTTCTTGCTAGTGCGATGACATCAACAGAACCACTCTCAGAGCTGGCCTTGTGTTCCTGCAATTAAGGGATTCCTGAGGACAAGTGTTTGACTCCTCCCCAGAAAATCTAGAATATGAGACATTGGACGGTTTCTATGTCAATGGCAGAATTAAGCATTGTTGATGATGCTTTGACGTCAACCTGCACTCACAGTTTCTCAAAGAATACTTCTGGTAGACCAGATGTGAAACAAAAGGGCCTGTAGCCGTTTTAAATCCTGCCCATGGGGACACTTTGGGGATGGGAGGGATAGAACTACAGCATACTGAGATAAACACCCATACACACATACACACACGCACACACAAACCACTATCCTCAGGAGAATCTTCACCACATCATAATAATTCCAGGGAGGTTTTCTCCTCAAGGATCCCTGAAGAACCATAAGGGAACGAATGACCTTTAAACATCTTCCAGATCTAGAAAGTGAGAAATCATCATATGACTGCACAGTTATTAAAGATTCTTACTATCCTTCTAATCTCTCATCTGCACAATGCTACCTTCGTATGACACTGAAAGATTTTAAAAAATCTCATCAACTTTGGGGCAGGGGAAAGAGAAGAAGGACCCCACCTCCTGCAAGAGGCCAGGTCACATTGTTACCAAACCCAGGAAGGTGGCTCCTTGTCCGGCGCACTCAGAATTGCCAATTGTCTGGACACCAGTATTTGAGAAAGGGAAAGTAACTTTATTGCAATGCGCAGAGCAAGGAGCGAGGAAGTTCCTCAGATCTGACTCCCTCAGCTGCAGGGAAACAGGGCTTATATGTGAGTTGGGCAGCAAGATGGTTGGCCATGCAGGTGTGCTGGGGAGGGAAAATTCTACAAGGTGGCCAGGAAACAGGAGGTGACATGGCTCTTGTCGGAACTTTCAGTTTGGAATAGGGGCCAGGTAATGATTTTCCTTCTGATTCGTTCCTCCTGTTGCTGCATCCTTTGTTGAGGTCAATTAGTGGTCACAGCTGGACAGTCTGCACATGCGGGGTGAGCCAAATCTGCCTTGGGCTAGTTTAAGGACTAATGTATATTTACTGGCATTCATACGGCCAGGTTACAACAGAAGTCCCTAATTAGGGGAAAGAAGAAGATATAAGTTTAAATCAAGCTCATAAGTTTAAATATAACAGAGCAGTCATATCTAATCACTAAATTGAGACTGTGTTTACAAGTTGAAGTGGCTATACAATTTTTTACCCAGGAATGATGAGATAAGTCATAGGACTGCCAAAGTTTTCATACAAGAGCAGAGGGGGGTTTTCCCCAAATACGTTTTTGAGGGAATTATGAATATCACTTGTTTCATGTACCAGTTACAAAAAGTAAACACACTTTTGACATCAATGTCTTCTAATGGTAGAATGAACTAAAAAATAAAATTTTGTTGCTCATTCTCAACTAGGGTATATGAGTGTTACCATTGCACTGACCTCATCCAGAGATGTAAGTTCAGGAGGTGTGGCATGGAGCCAGGGCTCTTCACTTTTACATAGCTCTGCAAATTAGTCTAAAATGTAGTCTAGGCATACAAAAACTTGAGAGGTGGTTATATGGTTCCAAAGAAATTGTTTAATTGTCCAATGAATTAACTATGATGCTATTTGTAAAACACAGAATAGTGCCAAGAATATAGGAAGCTTTAGGATGGTTTTGATAGACTGATCGATTGATAGATAGTTTGGGACAGTCGGACTAGGGGAGAAAGTCTGTATGGTGTGGATCTGCTCCCTCAGCCATGTGCTGGAATAGCCCACAATCTTGGAAAACTGTGTAGTACAGTGGGACAGCAGTCAGAAGACAGGTTAATATCCTAGCTCAGCCCCCCAATTTGCTTGGAATTTCTTTTTCTTTCTGAGGCTCAGTTTCTTCATTTCTTTCTTTTATTTTTTAATGTGTGTCAAACTCAACGGTAATTATTTTTCATCCAAGGGCAGAGGAACAAAGTAATTTTTTTCCCTTTTTTTAAATTGTTGTAGTTTAAATGAAGTTTACATTTCAAGTTTGCTGCCCATAGAAAATTGTATACATACATTGTGTGATCCTAACTGCTCACCCCATTCTGCGACAGCACACTCCTCCTTTCCGCCCCTGATTCCACATGTCCATTCAACCAGCTCCTAACCCTCTCTGCCTTCCCATCTCACCTCTGAGCAGAAGTTGCCCCTTTTGGAGCTACTTGACTAAGAGGCACACTCTTCACGAGTATCACTTTATGTCTCAGAGTCCGCTTCAATCCCTGTCTGAAGAGTTAGCCTCAGAAACTGTTCCAGTTCTGGGCTGATAGAGAATCCAGGGGCAGTGCTTTCCAGGATACCTCCAGTGTTAGTCAGACCATTAAGTCTGGTCTTCTTACTAGAATTTGAATTCTACACCCCATCTTTCTGCTGTTCCATCAGGGACTCTGTTGTATTCCCTGTCGGGAAAGTTGTTGGTGGTAGCCAGGCACCATCTAGTTCTTCTGGTCTCAGGCTGATGAAGTCTCGGCTTTATGTGGCCCTTTCTGTCTCTTGGACTAATACTTTCCTTGTGTCTTTGTTTTCTTCATTCTCCTTTACTCCAGGTGGTTGGGAACAATTGATGCATCTTAGATGGCTGCTTGCAAGCTTTTAAGACCCCAGACGCCACTCACCAAAGTAGCATACAGAACATTTTCTTAATAAGCTTTGTTACTTTGTTATGCCAATTGACCTAGATGTCCCCTGAAAGAATGGTCCGCAAACCCCTATGCCTGATACTCTGTCTCTCAAAGTATTTGACCGTATTCAGGAAACTTCTTAGCTTTGGTTTAGTCCAGTTGTGCTGACTTCCCCTGTAGTGTGTGTTGTCCTTCCCTTCACCTAAGATAATTCTTATCTACTATCTAGTTAGTAAATAACCCTGATCCTCCCTCCCCACCCTCGTAACCATCAAAGAATGTTTTCTTCTGTGTTTAAACCTTTCCTTGAGTTCTTATAATAGCGGTCTTATACAGTATTTGTCCTTCTGTGACTGACTAAATTCACTCAGCATAATAAGTTCCAGCTTCCACCATGTTATACGATGTTTCACGGCTTCATCGTTGTTCTTTGTCGTTGCATAGTATTCCATTGTGTGCATATACCATAATTTGTTCATTGATGGGCACCTAGGTTGTTTCCATCTTTTTGCTATTGTGAACAGTGCTGCAATGAACATGGGTTTGCATATATCTATTCGTGTGACGGCTCTTGTTTCTCTAGGATATATTCCAAGGAGCAGGATAGCTGGATCGTATGGTACTTCTATTTCTAGCTTTTTAAGGAAGCGCCAAATCGATTTCCAAAGTGGTTGTACCATTTTACATTCCCACCAACAGTTAGTGTATAAGTGTTCCAGTCTCTCCACAACCTCTCCAGCATTTATTATTTTGTGTTTTTTGGATTAGTGCCAGCCTTGTTGGGGTGAGATATCTTATTGTAGTTTTGATCTGCATTTTCTAATGGCTAATGGTCATGAGCATTTCTTCATGTGTCTGTTAGCCACCTGAATATCTTCTTTGCTGAAGTACCTGCTCATATCCTTTGCCCATTTTTTAATTGGGTTGTCTGTTAGTTGTTGAGGTTTTGCAATATGTTGTAGATTTTAGAGATTAGACGCTGATCAGATTTGTCATAGCCAAAAATTTTTCCCAGTCTGTAGGTTGTCTATTTACTCTTTTGATGGGCATAAGTGTTTGATTTTTTTGGAGCTCCCATTTATCTAGTCTCTCTTCTGGTTCTTGTGCATTGTTACTTATGGTTCGTATTGCATTTATGCCATGTATTAGGGCTCCTAGCGTTGTCCCTATTTTTTCTTCCATGATCTTTACTGTTTTCGATTTTATATTTAAGTTTTTGGCCTGGTTGAGTTAGTTTTTGTGCATGGTGTGAGGTATGGGTCTTGTTTCAGGTTTTTGCAGATGGATATCCAGTATGCCAGCAGCATTTGTTAAAGAGACTGTCTTTTCCCCAATTAATGAACTTTGGGCCTTTGTCAAATATTAGTTGCTCATAGGTGGATGAGTTTATATCTGGATTGTCGACTCTGTTCCATTGGTCTATGTATCTGTTGTACCAGTACCAGCCTGTCTTGACTACCATGGCAGTATAATAGCTCCTAAAATCAGGTAGTGTAAGGCCTCCCACTTTGTTCTTCTTCAGTTATGCTTTTTTTATTCGGGGCCTCTTTCCTTTCTATATGAAGTTGGTGATTTGTTTCTCCATCTCATTAAAAAATGCTGGTGAAATTTGGGTCGGGATTGCATTATATCTGTAGATTGCTTTGGGTAGAATTGACATTTTCACTATGTTGAGTCTACCTATCCATGAGCAAGGCATATTTTTCCACTTATGCAGGTCTCTTTTAGTTTCTTGCAGTAGTGTCTTGTAGTTTTCTCTGTATAGATCTTTTACGTCTCTGGTTAGATTTATTCCTAAGTATTTTATCTTTTTGGGGACTATTGTAAATGGTATTGATTTGGTGATTTCTTCTTCAGGGTTCTCTTTGTTGGTGTAAAGAAATCCAAATGATTTTTGTATGTTTACCTTGTATCCTGAAACTTTGCTGAAATCTTCTATTAGTTCCAGTAGTTTTCTTGTAGATTCTTTGGGGTTTTCAGTGTATAAGCTCTTATCATCTGCAAATAGAAATACTTTGACTTCTTCCCTACCAATCTGGATGCCCTTTATTTCTTTTTCTAGCCTAATTGCTCTGTCTAGGTCCTCCGGCACAGTGTTGAATAAAAGTGGTGATAAAGGGCATCCTTGTCTGTTTCCCATTCTCAAGGAGAATGCTTTCAAAGTCTCTCCATTTAGGATGATGTTGGCTGTTGCCTTTGAATAAACACCCTTAATTATATTGAGGAATTTCCCTTCTATTCCTATTTTCTTGAGAGTTTTTATCATGAATGGGTGTCGGACTTCGTCAAGTGCCTTTTCTGCATCGAATGATAAGATCATGTGGTTGTTGTCTTTTGTTAATGTGATGGATTACATTGATTGTTTTTCTAATGTTGAACCATCCCTGTATACCTGGTATAAATCTCACTTGATCATAGTGAATTATTTTTTAGATATGTTGCTGAATTCTATTGGCTAGAATTTTCTTGAGATTTTTTATGTCAATGTTCATGAGGGATATTGGACTGTAATTTTCTTTCTTTTTTTTTGTGATGTCTTTAACTTGTTTTGGTATCAGGGTTATGCTGGCTTCATAGAATGAGTTTGGGAGTATTCCGTCCTTTTCTATGCTCTGAAATACCTTTAGTAGAAGTGGTGTTTTCTCTGAAAGTTTGGTAGAATTCTCCAGTGAAGCCATCCGCACCAGGGCTTTTTTTTTTTTGTTGGCAGTTTTAAATAACCTTTTCAGTCTCTTCTTTTGTTATGGTTTATTTAGTTGTTCAACCTCTGTTTGTGTTTGTTTAGGTAGGTAGTGAGTTTCTAGAAATTTGTCCATTTCCTCCTGGTTTTCAAATTTGTTAGAGTACAATTATTCATAGTAATTTGTTATGATTCTTTTAATTTCAGTTGGGTCTGTTGTGATATCGCCCATCTCATTTCTTATACCGATTATCTGCTTCCTCTCCTGTTTTTCTTTTGTCAGTTTGGCTAGTGGTTTATCAGTTTTGTTGATCTTTTCAATGAACCAGCTTTTGGACTTGTTAAATCTTCCAATTGTTTTTCTATTCTCTATTTCATTTAATTCTGCTCTAATTCTTAGTATTTTCTTCCTTCTTGTGCCTGTGGGCTTCTTTTGCTGCTCTCTTTCTACTTGTTCCAGTTGTAGGGTTAATGTTTTGATTATGCCCCTTTCTTCTTTTTGGATGTGTTCATTTATTGCTATAAACTCACCTCTGAGCACTGCTTTTGCTGTGTCCCAAATATTCTGGTAGGATGTGTTTTCATTCTTGTTTGATTTTATGAATTTCTTTATTCCCACCTTAATTTGTTCTATAACCCAATAGTTTTTGAGCAAGGTGTTGTTCAGATTCCGTGTGTTTGATTTTTTTTCCTTGTTTTTGTGTTGTTGATTTCCACTTTTATGGCTTTATGGTTAGAAAAGATGCTTTGTAATAATTTCAATGTTTTGGATTTTGTTAAGGCTTGCTTTATGGCCTAATATGTGGTCTATTTTGCAGAATGTTCTATGTGTGTTGGAAAAGAAAGTATACTTGGCTGTTGTTGTGTGCAGTGTTTGGTGTATGGCTATGAGATGAAGTTGGTTGATTGTGGCATTTAGCTCTTCCGTGTCTTTGTTGAGCTTCTTTCTGGATATTCTGTCCTTCACCGAAAGTGG
>NW_004444105.1:938803-940256 GCF_000243295.1 Trichechus manatus latirostris
ATTTTTTGTTTGTTTTTTCCATGAATTTGTCTATTTTTTCCTCATGTTTGTCAGCTTTTTGCCTCAGTTCTTGGAAAATTCCGAGTATTATAGTTTTGAATTCCCTATCAGGTACTTCTAGTGCATTTTCTTCCACAGGAGTGTCATCTGGTGTTTTAATTTGGATGCCTACTGGAACCATCCTGTCCTGTTTTCGTAAATGTTTTGATATTGTCTGCTGTTTTGGGGGCATTCAGTAGTTATTTCTCTCGTTCATTGATTATAGATTTGTTTGTTTCATCCCTTCTTTAAAAAAAGAAAATTTGACTATGTCTGAGCAGGCAGACTCTGTGCTCTTTGTTGTTTTCTCATCTGTTTTCTCAATTCGTTTCACCTCCTTCTCCAACTGGCAGGTTCAGTCACTCAGATATGGTATAGCAGGGCAGGTCTAGCTGAAGAGCAGCCACTGGGATGGGTTTTTTGTGGCACTCAGTACAGCCACCAGGGCCGGTCGGTAATCAGTGCTGGGCAGGTTCCAGTAGGCCGTGCCTGCAATGCTTGGTGGTGTGATGTCAAGCGAACGGTGCAGGTAGGCAGGATGCAGTGGGGAGATGGTTATGTGTGGAGCTAAGATGGATACGGGAGAGAGGAGAGAGGAACAGGAGCCAAAAAACATACAAACAAACAATAAAGAATGCTAGGGGAGCTTGCCGTTGTAATGGAGAAATGAGAGACTATGAAATGGAGAAAAACAGAAAGGGGAAGAGGAAGAAAAGAATGAACAAATAAAAATCAGAAAGGTTAAAGAACCACAAATTTCCCAGGGATCCGACCGATGCAGCTATGAGGTCTGGGGAAGTCGCTCTCAGGTGTCACAGCACAGCCTGGCCATAAGGCACAGAGGCATACAACGCCTGGTATTCAGGGATCAGAAAGAGAAGGAAGATACAGAGAGACGAGAAACTGTGCAATGAAGAAATACAAAAAGGGGAAAAGAGGGAAAAGTAAGAAAAACAAATAAAAAAAAAAAACGAACAAGAAAGGCCCCCCAGAAAACAGGAAAAAAAAAAAAAAAACAAGAAAATAAATGTCCTCAGGGATCCATACGCACTTCTGTGGAAGCTGAAGGGAAGTTCCTTGCCATGCAGCTCCGCCTGGCCAGAAAGGGCTCCAAACTCAAGAAAAGGAAAAGAAAACAAACAAACAATTCAAAACGAACAAACAAACAAATGCCCTGGGATCCCACCAGCGCGGCAGCACAGACCGGGAATTAGCTGCACACTCGAATGGAGCCCCGCAGCCCCTCAGGAAGAAGCAAAGATGGCGCTCGGAGCCAGGCCCTCGAGCAAAAGGAGGGGGAGGCGGCGAGAGGCAAGTGAGAAATCAAAAGAAGCAGAAAAGAAGAAAGCAACACTAGCAGCCAACAAATGGCACCCAGATAGCCGCCCACTTGGGTGTGTGGAATCCAAGCAGC
>NW_004444105.1:940457-957161 GCF_000243295.1 Trichechus manatus latirostris
AGTTTTCTCACTCCATTTGGTGCTTGGCTGAGTTCTTTATCTCTTCATTTGATGTTTTAGGGTTTCAGGATTGTTGTATTCTCTGTTTGGCTTAGTTTTTCGGATCTTTGTTGTGGAGGGACGGCGTTGTGCTTCTGCCTAGAGTGCCATTTTGCCGGAACTCCCAATATTTTATCTTTGATGTATTTCCAACTTCCTTATCTGAGTCAGTATCTAGTTGGTCTGTCCTGTGTTCTAGTCTTGCAGTGTTATCTGATGTTATTGATTATGTAACTGTAGCACTCCCTTTAGTATTTCTTGGAATTTTGGTTTGGTTTTTGCAAATACCCTAAACTTCTTTTTATCTGGAAATGCCGTAATTTCGCCATCATATTTGAGAGACAGTTTGCTGTATCTATGATTCTCTGCTGGCAGTTGTTTTCCTTTAAGGCTTTATATATTTCATCCCATTGCCTTCTAGCCTGCATTGCTTCTGCTGAGTAGTCCAAGCTTATTCTAATTGACTCTCCTTTGTAGATGACTTCTCTTTTATCCCTAGCCACTCTTAAAATTCTGTCTTTATCTTTGGTTTTGGTGAGTTTGATTTTAATATGTCTTGGTGACTTCTTATGTGGCGTTCATTGAGTATCTTAGATAAGTACGTTCTTATCTTTCATGATATCAGGGAAGTTTTCTGTCAACAAATCTTCAACATTTTTCTCTGTATTTTCTGCCCCCCCCCCCCCTTCTGGTACTCCAATCACTCATAGGTTATTTCTCTTGATAGAGTCCCAGATAACTCTTAGAGTTTCTTCATTCTTTTTAATTCTTTTATCTAATTTTTCCTCAAATAAGTTGACGTCAAGTGCTTTATCTTCAGTGTCACTAATTCTGACTTCTGCTGTCTCAGTTCTGCTGCTATGACTTTCTATTGAGTTGTCTAATTCTGAAATTTTATTGTTAATCTTCTGGAATTATGATTGCTGTCTCTCTATCAATTCTTGCAGCCTATTAAATTTGTTATTATGTTCTTGAATAACTTTTTTAAGTTCTGCTACTACTTTATCTGTGTGTTCCCTGGATGTTTCTGCATTCTGTCGAATTTCCTGTCTAATTTGTAGAAGAGTTCTGTATATTAATCTTTTGTATTCTGCCTCTAGTACTTCCAAGAAACTCTCTTCCTGAGGAGAATTTATTGATTCTTTAATTTGGAATCTTGCTGAAGCCATCATGGACTGCCTCTTTATGAAATTCGATACTGACTGTTGTCTCCGAGCCATCAATAAGTTATTATAATTTTATTTTATATTTGTTTAGTGAGTCATAGCTTCTTGATTTGTTTTGTTTTGATATGCCCAAATAACCTGCTCATGTGCACCATTTAATTTTTGGTGCCTTTGAAGCTCTAATGTCCTGTCACCAGGTAGTTAGTTCTGTAACTAAGTGTGTGCACACAGGACCCTGTTAAATTTTCCTATATGGGTCCAGCTGAGATGTCCAGGTTGTTGGTCACCAAGTATGTGGAACAGGCTCTCACCCTTACAGTCTTAAAGAGGCATGGGTGATTGGTGTAGGCACAGGTATCTGACTGCATTAGGGGGTCACATGCTGAGACAGGTGGGGGGCTGACGGCTGCCCCTGAGAGTCTAAAACGTAAATGTGTCCCTATTCCCTAGGGCAAGTAGGTAGGTGAGTTTTACAGCCAGACAATGAGCACCCCACTCTGTTGGCTGTAAAGATTCGAGGGCACCACTTATTGCTGGACCCTGTAGCAGGTGACTAGGTGGAGCCACCAGTCTTTAAGCCCCTGGTGCAGATTGTAAAAGTGCCTGCTCAAAGGGCAGGGCTGTGTCGAGGATCACAAATCTGCCACTTCACAGATGAAACAAATGAAGTTAGACTTCAGGTTTTTAACCTGCTGTACTGTGGTAGGGAGGGCTTACGCTACTGAGATGGGTCTACACAAGTCTATGCAGGGGTGTAAGGCACTCAAAGTCTGTGGACCCCTTATGCTTGTGCCTAGAGAAGGAGCTGTGCAGACCCTGAGTTCCTGGCTTAGGGCACCCAGTAGCTTATTTGTTCCCTCTCCAAGGCCAGGATAATGGTCAGGGAACCTTTTGGGATCTACTTCTGGCCCAGGTGACTCAGACTTCGGAAGGTTGGACCAGTGCAGAGCAGGGAAGGAGGAGGTAAAAGGGAGAGACGTTTTTCCCAAATGGGAAAGACCACATGCATATACTTATCTTTAGCCATCTGGGAGCTGCTTTTCACTGGTTCAGAGTGTCCAAGCAGAATCTCTGCTGCCAGATCTCTCTCTATGTGGAAACTGCCATCCCAGCATGTGTGCAGAGCTGTTGGCCTGCTTCACTGCATTCCTTGGAGCCAGTTGGGGCTGAAGAGCTGGAGCTGAGTCCGGTCTGACACTTCTCGCTTCTTCAGAACTGTCTCCCTCTCCCCTCACCACTTAGTCCAATTCCTCAACTTTGCCTTGTTCAGTGCTCGTAGATATTCATATACAATCAAATCACCTGTTTTTCCAGGTCTTTGTTGGAAGAGGGATATAGGAAGCCATCTGACTATTCTGCCATCATGGCCCCACCTCAGTTTCTTCATTTCTAAAGCAGAGATCATAAAAACTATCACAAGTATTCTTTGTAATGACCAAATTGGATATGCACTTCATAATGTGACTAGCATACAGTAGAATAAATATTAAGTGATTTTTAAACTTCTAAACTCCCTTCTGGCAGTAAAACCAATTAGAATAAGAGAGCCAGGGTGGTCATGGGATGTACTGGAAAGATCCATAAGCAGTTGGCATTTCTGGGCTCCGATTCTAGTTCTGCTACGAGCGATTTATAGGACCTCGGCTACCAAATCTTCTAAGATCTTTTCAGTTGTGTGATGAAAGTTCACCTAGATCATGGGCCAGCAACCTTTTGTGAAGGGCCAGGGGGTATTTCAGGCTTTGAGGGACCATATGGTCTCCATCGAAACTACTCTGTTCTGCTGTTTCAGTGAGTAAGCAGTCATGGACAATATATAAATACCTGTGATCCAATGAACTCTACTTATGGACAATGAAAATTGAATTTTTTTTTATAATTTTTACTTGTCATCAAATATTTTTCTTCTTCTGACTTTTTTCAACCATTTAAACATGCAAAAATCATTCTTAGCTCCAGCAGAGATTGGACCCAATGTGACTCCTGGGCTGGATTTGTTGTTCTTCTTGTTAGTTGTCATCAAGTCAGCTCCATCTCATGGTGATCTTATGAATAACAGAAGGAAGTGTTGACCAGTCCTGCACTATCTTCATGATCTGTGATATGCTTGAGTCTATTGTGGTGGCTATTGCATAGTGCCTTCCAATCGAGGGAGCTCTTCTTCCAGCACTATATCAGACAATGTTCTGTTGTGATCCATAAGGTTTTCATTGGTTGATTTTCAAAAGTAGACTGCCAGGCCTTTCTTCTTAGTCTGTCTTAGTTTGAAAGCTTCACTGAAGGATGTCCACCATGGGTGATCCTACTGGAATTTGAAACACCAGGGGCTTAGCTTCCAGCATCATAGCAACATGCAAGTCAGTACAGTATGACAAACTGACAGACAGGTGGTGGGGTGAAACCTAAATTAGATGATTTCCAACATCCGTTATACTCTCAAGTTTATGATTTTGTTATAATGACTGTCTTTTATTTGTTCCAACTCATTCCCCTACCCATACCCCAATTTCTGCATGTCTACATGACATTCTTTCCAAAAATTACTTTCTAGCTGCAAACTCACAATTTTTCAAAGGCAGTTGCGAACAAAGACAAGTCATTCTTTATCTGATATTTAACTACCCTTGATTCATCAAATAGTAAGCTAATTCTTCTTTCAAAATATTCTTCTGAAATACTATGATCAGAGGTAACTTCATTCTAAAGTGGATATGAATTTTTCCAAGACTTAGGTCAAGAGTAGTCACTCATTAAACTGAATTTAATTCAATGAGACTAAAATAAAGCAGTCACATTTTTACATAAGGATCAAAGGTAAATAATCTTCACATTTATTTTATTTTTATATGCTTGTTTAAGAAAAGAAATTGTTTTCTGCCACCACAAATGCTGGTTGTTCAATTTTGACGTTATTTCAAATTGTCCCAGATGTCTCATTCTTTTGATATGTTATAATTTTATCCTGTTTTTACTTTTACCTAGTGGAAATTGCTGCTTGCTCATGGCCAAATTATTAGCTTTATCATAATAAGTTTCAAGATTATTTATCCACATTAATTTTGTTTTAGTTAGACTTCGCTGTTTCAAAGAAATTTAGAGTGTCTTTTACACTGTGAATAAGAGTCCTGATGGCACAGTGGTTAAGCGTGCAGCTGTTAACCAAAATGTCAGATGTTGGAACCCATCAGTCACTCTGTGGGAGAAAGATGTGGCAGTCTGCTTTCCTAAAGATTACAGCCTGGGAAACACTATGGGACAGTTCTACTCTGTACTACTATAGGGTTGCTATGAGTCGGAATAAACTCAACGGCAATGGGTTTGTTATTTTTTTGGTTTTACATTATGAGGATTAAGTGAATTTCTTTGTGTCCTAAATCTCAGGTATTTTACTTGCTCCTGTTTTTAAGAATGGAGCCCTGGTAGTGGAGTGGTTAAGAACTCAGCTGCTAACCAAAAGGTAGACAATTCAAATCCACCAGCTGCTCCTTGGAAACCCTATGGGGCAGCTCTACCTTGTCCTACAGGGTCACTATGAGTTGGAATTGACTCGACGGCAATGGATTTATTTTTTTTTATTTTATGAAAGTTAGATTTTGCTAGAACATAGGGCAAAAGGCTAAAGGAATCATATTTTTCAGTTCAACATACATGGTAAATTCTTATCATTTACTTATATACAGAACCACTTTAAAAATTATAAAGTTTTAATTACAAAAAATGAAATTTAAGTATAATGTGAGATAATCTTCCCATTGTCTTCCTTCACAGAGGTGCTGACAGCATAGCTTCACTAGTGTTTTCCAAACTCATTGTCAAAATGACCTTAGGCAGAACATGTTTAAAATAACAATTCTCTAGCTTGAATATGCTAGATGAAGATGGGTCAAGGAATCCGAATTTTAATTGGCTGAGATTAATTTTTTTTCAGTCAGGCAAGTTCAGTAGTCAAGAGTGGTTTAGTAATTAAGAGCTAAAGACAAGAATCTTAGTTTCTTTTGGTATAAAACTGGATAATAATACCTATTTCAGCGTATTCTTTGGGGGATTAAATGAGATAACACGTACACAATCATGTGAGCCATTTCCTTTACATGGTTCATGAGTTTTGTGAGACAATGCAGTGCGTTAGGGAACCCAAAGACAGGAGAGTACCGAGGGGAGAGGGAGTAGTTGATGTTAGAAATGATGGAGTGGTACAGCAGCTTGGGAATGTTGGACGTTTGGGACATCTTTAACTTCCGCCTCATAAGAACCAGCATTGTGCTGATCCTTATAAAAGAATTATTCGTTTAAATACTAAGTCTGCTGGTTCCTAATAAATAAAAAGCTAATGTTAAGTGAAAACGATGAAAATTTACTTGTTTTTTTTCTTTTTCCCCAGCTTATTCATTGGTTCTGTTTTTGTACTATTTGCCCCATATTCTTAATTACTAATTAGGTAAACATGAGCAATATAATACATCTGCTTTTTAAGAATGCTTGACCTTAATATTTTATCTCTGATTTGAAATTAGTTTAGCACTGATGTAAATGATGACAACTGCCAACTGAGTTTTGCTCTAATAGCAAATCTGCTTTGTATTTCTATTTCATTATTATTTCCATTGTAGCTGTTTGGTGTCTGATTCCTCCAGTAAGTCATCTAAGATTCTTGAAGGCATCAATCTGTCACGTGAAGCAGCAATGCTTAACACACACAAGTAGATATATGTAAAATGAATGAATGCGTGGATAGTTCTCTCAGATGTCTGTATCTGTGTGTGCGTATGTTCCTTTTGTTTCTTTCATAAACTTTGATATAGTTTCCTCCTAGAAAATTTGTTTCAAAATTTATATTATAGTCAAGTAGCTTGAACATATTTTGACCTACAGATTTATAACATTTCATGTTTCATTGGTCCCTGTTACTTTCTTACTGGGAAAGCCATTAGTTACAATGTGCTTTATCTTCTTTCCAAAACACTGCAATTTTCTTGAGTTTTAGATCTGTTTTCTCATTTATCTTCTTATTCTCCAAGGTTGCCCAAATCTTTAGAATCCCTTTATCAATTTTTTAAAATATGGATTTGCTAAGTAATTGTATTTTGAAGACTAAACACAGTTCTAATTTGTTCTCTTAAAGAGTAATGCAGGGTTGGCAATATCTTCCAAATAGAAATCAAGACATTAATTTACCCACTCACCCAGTAATCATTTATTGAGTATCTATTTATTTCTTTCACTAAGTGTTATGCTATGAAGATGCAAAGATAAGGCATGACCCTGTATTTATGAAAATTACCGTTTTTTGGAAAATAATAACCCATATAAAACCATAAGTAACTACATGATTCAGCCCTTGCAAGGGAAGAATTTACATGGCACAGTGGGGCTCTGAAGATGGATTGAAATCAACTCCAACCTTGTGAGTAAAACTTCATTTTCTCTGATGATTACTTTGGCATTGTAAGTCCATATCATCTTTTCCAAACAATCCTTGAAGCACCAAATGCTCACGTGTCACCATCAGGTGAAGAAAAAGAGGCTATGGGAATTCTCGTCACTTGTGAGGGTTTGTATCAGGCATCTTCAGCATCACAGGAAAGCCCATGGGTCCTATACCAGCCTCTAAGGAGTGACATTTTAATTCTTCCTTTAATGTTCTTTACTTACTGTGATATTGACTCTCAATAAAGAAGACGAAATCATTACCACTCTTATGTGGAGATCTTCAAATCTGCATTTTCAGCTTAGACCCCTCTCCTGAGCTAAAGATAATTGTCTAATGGACTCCACCTGGAGACAACATGATTCATATCTTCCCTTCCAAATCTGCTTCTCTCCAAGTAGCTCCCTTCCAGTGGAGCACCTAGTTGCTCAATCCAGAAACATGGGCATCATTTTTGAGTACTCCTTCTCTCTCCTTATCCCTTGACTATTCATTCACCACGTTCTGGGAACTTTACATTATAAAGAGCTCTTGCCTCTCTTCCATTCTCTCCTTCCCCTTTACCATTAACTTTGTTCAAGCCATCATCATTTCATATCTAGATTACTAAAACTACTATCAAAATTAAAAAAAAAAAAAAAAAAAAAACACGCTTAAACTGCCCCCAAGTTTCTTTCCATAAAACGTGTATTTTTTGTACTGTTGAAAAACTGTTCCTTCTCATAAGATCATTGCTGAGTGGCTTCCATTATTCAGGAGCAAAGTCCACATTTCTCAATGTACTTTTGAAGGCCTTTAATAATCTGCCCCTGCCTATTTTCCCAGTCTTAACTCTTTTAACTTCTCTCATTCCATATGATCTAACCACATTGACCTTTCTTAAATTCTTCAGATAAGTTGTAATCTTCCTTTAATTCCAAGATTACCTGTCATTCAGTCCCACACTCTTTCCCACATTGACTTCCTCTTCTCCATGAATCTGCTGAATCTCAGGAATTTTCTAAGCTGCTACTTCTTCTAGGAACCTTTTCCTGACCTCTTTCAACTTGATGTAGGGCCCTTGCTATAGCCCCCTCACACACCATAAACTTTTTTATAATTATGTGTTCAATTCTTTCTATCCTCCTATAGATTGTTAACTCTGAGAGTGTGTTTTAGTTTGCTTTAAACACAACCTGGTGCTCAATAAATATCTGTTGAATGAATGAATGGATGGATGAATAAATTCTATAATATTTGAAGAAACCTCCCAGGCTTTCAGAGAACTTTGAGGGTGATGTTAACATTGTCGCTCTGCTTCCTCTTGTCACACAGTGAAGTAGCCCAAGCCATGAGGCTCACAGTGCTGGGAGACAGGGGGCAAGAAGGAAAACATGTATTTTTTCCAATGTGAACAAGTTTCTTAACATCTCTGAATCTGTAATCATTTCTGATCTGTAAGAGGAGCATGATAATACCACAGAGGATTGTTTGGGGATAAAAAGGAATGTTGTACGTAAGATGTATCAATTTAATAGACATTTCTTCTGTTTCCCATCTTTGATAAGTACCTTTCACCTCCCCAGACGGTCTTGAGACAGGGTACCTCTGAACTTTGTAATAACTCATAACCCATAGCTTTTCTCTCATAAAAAATAATTATGTGCTCTATTTCTAAGCAAGAGTTAGAGAGACAAACACATCACTATGTTTTGTATTTTTTAAATCCTCTCTTTTTTTTTCCTTAGTAGACTTGATGGTCCTATTTTCCTTAGAAAATATAGTTTACCCTCTTTTTATTGAAAACAATGGATGGTGTACTAGACTAGAGAATTCTCTTAAACCTCATTTTTCTATCTTTTGTTTTCAAGAACTTGGAGGCAGTTCCAAAGAGGGAAAATGAGTCATTTCCTTCCCGTACATGCATTTTGGATTGTCAAATGAGGTTGGAAAATAGCCTTATATTGGTTCACTTCACAATAGAGATAGCAAGGATTTCTGTCAGCCCTGTGACCTTTGTGGCTCCCCCAAAACCCCTACTTTAATCTAAAGAGTCTCTATCCTTGGGCTTGAATACAGGCCTGGTTAGAGCAAGTCAGTAAGATGCCATACGTCTTAATATATGTTCTAAATATAAGATATTAACCTTAACTCGGGAAAGTCAAAGCTGAGTAGGAGGAGATTGTGAACCTAGGACTGGCCAGGCACTTAGAACTGAATACGAAGCCTTCATTGAGGCTAAATCAGCTTCCTCCTCCCATTACTATGGAGACTTGTTTCTTTTTTCTTTCTTCAAACACCGAGGCTAGCCACATGACACAGCAAAAAAGTGATGGGGAATGGTGAAGTCAGGAGTTGGGATCCATCTTTCAAAATAAATAGATTATTGTAGATTCCCAAGCTCTGGAGACAACTTCTCGGGTTCAGTCATTTTGCAAACCACAAAACATAGGTTTCTTAACCAGTCTGTACAATAGTCACATCCTTGGCAAAACAGGGATGAGAGTGATAGGGCTTCTTCCTAGGATGGTTGTATGGTTTTCTCTGTGTAAGTTATTTTGGAACGCTGTCTGACGAAGGTCACAGTCAATGTTAGCTTCTATTATCAGGTTTCATTATCGAGCAATGTCAAGAAATGAGTGAGACAAGTGAATGGGCCTCATGGAGGCAGTAGGAGATTACTTGGGACTGTTGTGCATTGGGTTGTGTTTGTTAGGATGAGGGGCAGACATATTTTCTTTCAAAATAAATAAGCACACACACAAATCCCTACTGAGCCCCAGGCTTACTGTAAGTTCTTTCTGGTTTACAGAAAGTATTCATTCATTGCACTGCATTTTGAGGTTTAACCCATGGTTTATTATATCTAACCTAAGCACATTATCACTTAAGATAAGGTGATAAGCTATATTTTATTGTGCATTTCTGTGCTGATTCAGCAAAACCTAATTTAGAGAAAACATTTACAATTGTGACTGGTACTAAGAAATAGATTACTTGGATAGTTTTTCTTCTTTTTCTCCAGGGACAGGGATTGGTTTACTCAGAATGTAGTGTTATCTTAGTCAGGGAGAGGGCCAGGTTGTCATATGCATTCATCTTTTATCATAATTGTCAGAGGACCATAGCTGAGTGGAAGTGCAGCTGTCACAGTTAAACTCACCTATTACATGGAAGCCAGGAAGCCCTGGGATAAAGCGGGTTGAGATGTTGTACTTTGAGAGCATTACCTTCACTGTGCCTGTAAGGGTTTCTTTTCTCTTTTGAAGAATTAAGGCTTTGTTGTTGTTGTTGGTTGTTTATTTAAATCTGTCACTTTCTAATTTTACTTGAAATGCCACAGTGCAGGAGAACACTTGTGGGTTTTAAGATGAGAAAGAATGAAGTCAGTTCCAAGGTCTGTTACTTATTTGGGCAAATTATGTAACCTCTCAAGCCTCAGTGTTGGCATCTGTAGAATGGAGATGATGCCTAGTTATAAGGGTTCCTTTCAGGATTGAAATATAAAGCAGATGCTCATGTCTATGACACTCCCTACCTGTGATCATCTGTAAGCAGCAGTTTTCCACTACCTTCAGCTACGTGGACAAAGAAAAAGGAAGATCAAAAGGGAATCAACGCACTTCAGTTGTGGTGTTGGAGAAGAATACTGAATATACCATAGACTGCCAGAAGAGCAAACAAATCACCCATGGAGGAAATACAGAAAGAATGCTCCTTAGAAGTGAGGAGGGCAAGACTTTGACTCACTAACTTCGGACTTGTCATCAGGAGGGACTAATTGCTAGAAAAGGGCATCATGTTTGGTAAAGTGGAGGGTCAGCGAAAATGAGGGAAACCCTCCATGATGTCGATTGACACAGTAGCCACAATAGACTCAAACATATCAACGATTGTGAAGACGGTAAACGACTGGGCAATGTTTTCTTCTGTTATACATAAGGTCACCATGAGTCAGAGATGACTCGATGGCAACTAACAATAAAAGCCCTCAGCTATAAGGGACTTGAGAGCTGCAGGGTGTCCAAGTGTGCTATAACTCCTCTCACCACCTCCCTAGCTGCTAATAAACATCAACTACTAATGGACTTAAAGTAAAATATGTGACTTAGGGGGAGATGATTGCCCTCTGAAGAACTCTGTTAAACTATCTTACTGTGATAAAGAAGGTCGTTCTCTGGCACTAGGAAGTTTAGAATAGCCTGAACAGGGACAATAAATGATGTCCATTTACCTACATGGGGCATTCCACTTTTATTACCTCATTTTACATTTCATTATCCCCTTTTATTAGTCCTTCTCCTACCTATTCTCTGCACATGCTCTTTGGCATGTAGACATGGCTGTCAGATTAGTATTTAATCCCAGGAGAGGGAGATTTAGGTGTTCTCTTCCCAAGTCAAGGACTGGGGCATGCTTGGGTATGGCCTAACATTACCCTAGGACAGGAGCCTAACTACAGGTAACCTAGGCTGATTCACCCCTGTCCTGTCTATTCTGTCAGTAATAAATGCTGTTGACCATGCCATTAGAAAAGTGTCTCGTCTATGCTCTGCTCAAAGCAGTCTTTATTAAGAATTTGTGAATGTAGTGATGTTGTATAGGCTGAAACTGTCCTTACCTGTTTTTGTTGCTCAGCAGCACTTAGCTCTGTCCCTTTCACTCATGGACATGTTACATGAGTGTATGTGGACATTTATGCAATTAATAAAAACAGAAATACACAGAAGAAAATTTTGTTAGTTTGAAAATATTAGTTACTATTGAATCTATAAACTCTTCTGTGGTGATACTGTGCTGAGTCTGTAAACGTTTTGTTGGGCAAAATAATTATTAATATCAAATAAGCTAGAAACCAGTGACCTTATCCAAATCCCCATTTTCCCATGCAGAAGCTGAAGCCTAGACTGATAAAGTGACTTGTTTAAGGTGGTAGCACTAAATAAATGGTAGTGCAGAGCAAAGTCCACAAAACACCCCTCTTCCCACACAATCCAATAGCCTTTCTACAACTACCTCCACTTTCTTTTCTCCCACTCGGGTCATTTTTTGTTTTCCTAAATTTTATTTAGTTTGTTGTTGTTGAGAATATACACAGCAAAACATACACCAACTCAACTGTTTCTACATGTACAATTTGGTGACATTGATTACATTCTTCCAGTTGTACAACCATTCTCACCCTCCTTTTCTGAGTTGTTCTTCCCTCATTATAATAAACTCATTGCCCCCTAAGTTTTCATCTAACCTTCAAGTTGCTATTGTCAATTTGTTCACATATAGATAGTTCTTAAAAGAGTATAATGCTCAAGGCAGACCTTTTCTTACTAGTTAAGCTATTTTTTGGTTTTAAGATGACTTCAGGGGATATTTTTGGTTTAAGGTTTAAAGACTATTTTAGGGTAGTAGTTTTAGAGGTTCAGCCACACTCCATGGCTCCAGAAAGTTCTAGAATCCATGAGAATTTGAAGTTCTTGTCTACATTTTCCCCCCTTTGATCAGGATTCTTCTATGGAATCTTCTATGGAATCAGTAATGTTAGACAGGCACCATCCGTTTTTCTGGTCTCATTGCAAAGGAAGTACTAGTTCATGGAGGCAATTAACCACAGTTTCCATATTCTCCTCCTATTCCCGACTCTCCTTCTTTCTCTGTTGCTCCAGATGAATAGAGACCAATTGCTGTGCCTTGGATAGCCACATGAAAACTTTTAAGACCTCAGTCTCTATGCAGTGAACTAGGAGATAGAACAGAAGCACTAACACATTATTAGGCCAATTAACAGGAATGTCCCATGAAACCATGCACCTAAACCTCCAAACCAAGGAACCAAAAGCAGCTACTCCTTTTTGTTGCTGTTGTTGTAAATATATCTATCACACAACTTTTGCCAATTCAACTTTTTATAGGCGTACAACTTATTCACAGCAATTACAAGAATCAGCTCTGCAACCCTACCCTTAATCAATGCAACTTTTCCATCACCATCAGCACCCCTCTTTCCCTCCCTCCCACCCCTGGTAACCACTAATAAACTTTGGTCTCTATACATTTGCCTTTTCTTGTTGTTTTATATAAGTAAGTTCATGCAATATTTGTCCTTTTGCGATTGGTTTATTTAGCTCAGCATAATGTCTTCAAGCTCCATCCATACTGTAGTGTGTATCAGGACTTCATTTCTCCTATTGGCTGAGTAGTATTCCATTGTATGTATGCACCACATTTTATCAGTTCATCTGTTGTTGGGCATTTATGTTATTTCCACCTTCTGGCTATTGTGAATAGTGCTGCAATAAACACTGGTGTACAAGTCTCTTTTTGGGTCTCTACTTTCAAGTCTTTTGTGTATATAACTAGGAGTGGAATTGCTGTGTCTTATGGTAGTTCTATTTTTGTTTTTGAGGAATCGCCACCACACTGTTTTCCACAACGGCTGTACCATTTTGCTTTCCCACCAGCAATGGATAAGGGCTCCAATTTCCTCACATCCTTGGCAGCAATTGTTATTTTATGTTTTTCGGTTTTTTTTTTTTTTTCCTTATTTTATCTTAGCCATGCTAGTGGGGGTAAGATTGGATCTCATTGCGGTTTTGATTTGCATCTCTCTCATGGCTAATGATGTTGAGCATCTTTTCGTGTGTTTGGTGGCCATTTGAATGTCCTCTTCGGTGAAATGTCTATTCAAGTCCTTTGCCCATTTTATGACTGGGTTATTTGTGTTTTTGTTGTTAAGTTGTTGAAGTTTTATATACGCTTTGGTAATTAGATTCTTGTCAGTTATATGGTTTCCAAAGACGTTCTCCTGGTGGGTAGCTTGTCTTTTCACTTGTTTGGTAGTGTCTTGGAGAACGAAAGTTTTTAATTTTTATGAGGTCTCATTTATTTATTTTGTCTTGTTCTTTGTGCTTTTCTTATTATATTAGATAATCCATTGTTGAAAGCTAGGCCTGACAGCATTGCCCCTGCTTATTCTTCTAAGAATTTTATGGTTTTAGTTTGCACACTTAGTTCTTTTATCCATTTTGAATTTGTTTTCTATATGGTGTGAAGCATGGATCCTTTTTCATTTTTATGCATGTGGAAATCCAATTTTCCCGACACAACTTATTGAAGAAACTCTTATTTTCCCATCGAATGGACTTTGCACCCTTGTCAAAAATCAGTTGACCATAGATGTGTGGGTTTATTTCTGGACTCTCAATTCTATTCCATTGATCTATGTAACTGTTGTTATACCAGTACCAGGCTGTTTTGATCACTATAGGTGTATAGTATGTTTTAAAATAAGGAAGTGTGAACCCTCCTACTTTGCTCTTCTCTTTCAACATTATTTTAGCTATTCAGGGCCTGTTGCCATTCTACATGAAGTTGAGGATTTGTTTTCCCATGTCTGTAAAGAAGGATGTTAGAATTTTAATCTAGATTGCATTAATCTATAGATCGCTTTGGGTAGTACTGACATCTTAACGATATTACGTCTTCTAATCTATGAGCATGGAACATCTTTACATTTATTTTAGTCTTCTTTAATCTCTTTCAGCAGTGTTTTATCATTTTCATTGTATAAGTCCTTCATGTCCCTGGTTAGATTTTATTCTCTTAGATGCTGTTGTAAATGAAATTGTTTCCCTAATTTCCCTTTCAGATTTCTCATTGCTGATGTATACAAACCCAACTGATTTTTGTTTGTTAAGTCCTCTGCTTTCTATTAAATTAAACTTTTTATTTTGAGAAGAAGTGATATGGAGCAACCCTGTGCACCCTTTACCCAATTTCACCCAGTGATAACATTTTACAAAATACATAGCATTGCAACAACCAAGATATTGACATTCAAACAATCAACCGGTCTTACTTAGATTTCCTCAGGTTTGCTTGTACTCATTTCAGTGTGTGTGTATGTGTGTGGTTTAAGTATTACAGATTTTTATCATCCGTTAGGTTCATAGATCCACCATCACAGTCAAAAAAGAAAGAATCACAACCTAAACTTCATATCTTATAGAAAAAATAACTCAAAATGGATCAGTAACTTAAATGTAAGATGTAAAATTATAAACATTAAAAAATAAAAAGAAGAAAATATGAGCCATCTATTGTCATTGTTAGGTGCCGTTGAGTCTGTTCCGACTCAGAGCGACCCTATAGAACAGAGTAGAACTGCCCCATAGTGTTTCCAAGGAGCAGCTTGTGGATCTGAACTGCCGACCTTTTGGTTAGCAGCTGAGCTCTTAACTACGATGCCACCATGGCTCCATACTGGCGATCTAGTGCTAGGGAAAGATTTCTTAGTCTTGACACCAAAGTACAATCCATAAGCAAAAATTGATAAACTAATAAGCCTCATTGAGATTAAAAACATTTTTTGGAGAGAAACCTTATGAAAAGAATGAAAAGACAAGATACACATTGGGAGAAACTATTTGCAAAGCAAATGAGTGACATAAGACTAGTTTTTAGAATATATGAAAAACTTGAAAACTTCAACACTAAAAACACTAAAAGCAAAGAATACAATTGAATATAACCAAGAGGCATGAGCAGAGATTTCACTGAAGAGGATATACGGATGATAAAAAAGCCCATGAAAAACTGTGCCACATCATTACCTATTAGAGAAATGCAAATTAAAACCACAATGATCTATCACTAAACACAACTAGAAAAGCTAAAATACAAAATAGTGACTTCATCAAGTGCTAATAAAGATGTGGAGAAACCAGATCACCCATACATTACCGTTGGGAAGGTAAAAAGTTTCAACCACTCCGGAAAAAAAGTTTGGCAGTTTTTTCTTTTTTTTTTATTGTTGTAATTAAATGAAGTTTACATTTCAAGTTAGTCTCCATAGAAATTTTTTTTACATACATTCTGAAGAGACCCTAATTGCTAACTCATTCTGCGACAGCACACTCCTCCTTTCCGCCCCTGATTCCCCATGACCATTCAACCAGCTCCTAACACTCTGTGCCTTCGGATCTTACCTCTGGACAGAAGCTGCTCCTTTGGTCTCTTGTATCTACTTGACTAAGAGACAGACTCTTCACTAGTATCACTTTATGTCCCACAGTCCAGTCCAATCCCTGTCTGAAGAGTTGGCCTTGGAAATTGTTTTAGTTCTGGGCTGATAGAGAGTCCAGAGCTGATGCTTTCTGGGGCACCTCCAGTCTCAGTCAGACCATTAAGGCTGGTCTTCTTAATAGAATTTGAGTTCTGCACCCCATTCTTCTACTGCTCCTTCAGGGACCCTCTGCTGTGTTCCCTGTCAGGACATTCATTGGTGGTAGCTGGGCACCATCTAGTTCTTCTGGTCTCAGGCTGATGAAGTGTCTGGTTTACATGGCCCATTCTGTCTCTTGGGCTAATAGTTTCCTTGTGTCTTTGGTGTTCTTCATTCACATTTGCTCCAGGTGGGTTGGGATCACTTGATGCATGTTAGATGGCCGCTTGCAAGATTTTAAGACCCCAAACGCCACTCAAAAGTAGGATGTAGAACATTTTCTTAATTAGCTTTGTTATGCCAATTGACCTAGATGTCCCCTTAAAGAATGGTCCCCACACCCCCATCCCTGCTACTCTGTCTCTCAAAGTATTTGATTGTATTCAAGAAACTTCTTAGCTTTGGTTTAGCCCAGTAGTGCTGACTTCCCCTGTAGTGTGTGCTGTCCTTCCCTTCACTTAAGATGATTCTTATCTACTATCTAGTTAGTGAATAACCGTCACCCCCCTCCCCACCCCTGTAAAAATCAAAGAATGTTTTCTTCTGTGTTTAAACCTTTTCTTGAGTTCTTATAATGGTCTTATACAGTATTTGGCCTTCTGTGACTGACCAAATTCACTCAGCATAATAAGTTCCAGCTTCCACCATGTTATACGATGTTTCATAGCTTCATCGTTGTTCTTTGTCTTTGCGTACTATTCCATTGTGTGGCTATACCATATTTGTTTATCCATTCGTCTGTTGATGGGTACCTAGGTTGCTTCCATCTTTTTACTATTGTGAACAGTGCTGCAATGAACATGGGTGTGCATATATCTATTCGTGTGATGGCTCTTATTTCTCTAGGATATATTCCAAGGAGCAGGAGAGCT
>NW_004444105.1:957261-960007 GCF_000243295.1 Trichechus manatus latirostris
AACAGTGCTGCAATGAACATGGGTGTGCATATATCTATTCGTGTGATGGCTCTTATTTCTCTAGGATATATTCCAAGGAGCAGGAGAGCTGGATCGTATGGCACTTCTATTTCTAGCTTTTTTAAGGAAGCACCAAATTGATTTCCAAAGTGGTTGAACCATTTTACATTCCCACCAACAGTGTATAAATGTTCCAGTCTCTCCGCAACCTCTCCAGCATCTATTATTTTGTATTTTTTGGATTAATGCTAGCCTTGTTGGGGTGAGATGATATCTTATTTAGTTTTGATCTACATTTTTCTAATGGCTAATGATTGTGAGAATTTCTTCATGTGTCTGTTAGCTGCCTGAATATCTTCTTTGGTGAAGTGCCTGTTCATATCCTTTGCCCATTTTTTAATTGGGTTATTTCTCTTTTTGTTGTTGAGGTTTTGCAGTATTTTGTAGATTTTAGAGATTAGACGCTGATCGGATGGTTCATAGCCAAAAATTTTTTCCCAGTCTGTAGGTTGTCTTATTACTCTTTTCATGAAGTCTTTTGATGAGCATAAGTGTTTGATTTTTTGGAACTCCCATTTATCTAGTCTCTCTTCTGGTGCTTGTACATTGTTGTTTATGGTTTTTATTGTGTTCATGCCATGTATTAGGGCTCCTAGCATTGTCCCTGTTTTTTCTTCCATGATCTTTATCGTTTTCAGTTTTATACTTAAGTCTTTGATCCATTTTGAGTTAGTTTTTGTGCATGGTATGAGATATGGGTCTTGTTTCAGATTTTTGCAGATGGATATCTAGTTATGCCAGCAGCGTTTGTTAAAGAGACTGTCTTTTCCCCAATTAATGAACTTTGGGCCTTTGTCAAATATTAGCTGGTCATAGGTGGATGAGCTTATATCAGGATTCTCAGCTCTGTTCCATTGGTCTATGTATCTATTGTTGTACCAGTACCATGGCAGTATAATAGGTCCTAAAATCAGGTAGTGTAAGGCTTCCCACTTTGTTCTTCTTGTTGAGTAATGCTTTATTTATTCAGGGCCTCTTCCCTTTCCATAAGAAGTTGGTGATTTGTTTCTCCATATCCTTTAAAAAATTCTGGTGGAATTTAGATCGGGATTGCATTGTATCTGTAGATTGCTTTGGGTAGAATTGGCATTTTCAGTATATTGAGTCTACCTATCCATGAGCAAGGTATATTTCTCCACTTATGCAGGTCTCTTTTAGTTTCTTGCAGTAGTGTCTTGTAGTTTTCTCTGTATAGATCTTTTACGTCTCTGGTTAGATTTATTCCTAAGTATTTTATCTTCTTGGGGGCTATTGTAAACAGTGTTGATCTGCTGATTTCCTCTTCAAGGTTCTCTTTGTTAGTGTAAAGGAATCCAACTGATTTTTGTATGTTTATCTTGTATCCTGAAGCTTTGTTGAAATCTTCTATTAGTTCCAGTAGTTTTCTTGTAGATTTTTTGGGGTTTTCGGTGTATAAGCTCTTATCATCTGCAAATAGAGATACTTTGACTTCTTCCCTACCAATTTGGATGCCCTTTATTTCTTTTTGTAGCCTAATTGTTCTGGCTACGTCCTCCAGCACAATGTTGAATAATAGTGGTGATAGAGGGCCTCCTTGTCTGGTTCCTGTTATCAAGCGGAATGCTTTCAAAGTCTCTGCATTTAGGATGATGTTGGCTGTTGGTTATGTATAAATGCCCTTAATTATATTGAGGAATTTCCCTTCTATTCCTATTTTATTGAGAGTTTTTATCATGAATGTTGGACTTTGTTGAATGCCTTTTCTGCATAAATTGATAAGATCATGTGGTTCTTGTCTTTTGTTTTATTTATGTGATGGATTACATTGATTGTTTTTCTAATGTTGAACCATCCTTGCATAGCTAGTATAAATCCCACTTGGTCATGGTGAATCATTTTTTTGATATGTTGCTGAATTCTGTTGGCTAGAATTTTGTTGAGGATTTTTGTGTCAATGTTCATGAGGGATATTGGACTGTAATTTTCCTTTTCTGTGGTGTCTTTACCTGGTTTTGGTATCAGGGTTATGCTGGTTTCATAGAATAAGTTCGGGAGTATTCCATCCTTTTCTATGCTCTGAAATACCTTTAGTAGAAGTGGTGTTATCTCTTTTTGGATAGTTTGTAGAATTCTCCAGTGAAGCCATCTGCACCAGGACTTTTTTTTGTTGGCAGTTTTTAATAACCTTTCCAATCTCTTCTTTTGTTATGGGTTTATTTAATTGTTCTACCTCTGTTTCTGTTAGTTTAGGTAGGTAGTGAGTTTCTAGAAATTTGTCCGTTTCCTCCTGGTTTTCAAATTTGTTAGAGTACAATTTTTCATAGTAATTTGTTATGATTCTTTTAATTTCAGCTGGGGCTGTTGTGATATCACCCATCTCATTTTTTATACGGGTTATCTGCTTCCTCTCCTGTTTTTCTTTTGTCAGTTTGGCCAATGGTTTATCAATTTTGTTGATCTTTTCAAGGAAACATCTTTTGGTCTTATTAACTCTTTCCATTGTTTTTCTATCCTCTATTTCATTTAATTCTCCTCTAATTCTTATTACTTCCTTCCTTCTTTTGCAGCTCTCTTTCTACTTGTTCCAGTTGTAGGGTTAATGCTTTGATTATGAACATTTCTTCTTTTTGGATGTCTGCATTTATTGCTGTAAACTGATCTCTGAGCACTGCTTTTGCTGTGTCCCAAAGGTTCTGGTAGGATGTGTTTTCATTCTCGTTTGATT
>NW_004444105.1:961168-968099 GCF_000243295.1 Trichechus manatus latirostris
TATCTTCTTATCTTTCATGATATCAGGGAAGTTTTCTGTCAACAAATCTTCAACAATTTTCTCTGTATTTTCTGTTATCCCCCCTGTTCTGGTACTCCAATCACTTGTAGGTTATTTCATTTGATAGAATCTCACATAACTCTTAGATTTTCTTCATTCTTTTTAATTCTTTTATCTGATTTTTCCTCAAATATGTTGGTGTCAAGAGCTTTATCTTCAATGTCACTAATTCTTATTTCTACTGCATCAGCTCTGCTGCTATGACTTTCTATTGAGTTGTCTAATTCTGAAATTTTATTGTTAATCTTCTGGATTTCTGATTGCTGTCCCTCTATCGATTCTTGCAGCCTATTAAATTTGTCATTATGTTCGTGAATAACTTTTTTAAGTTCTGCTACTACTTTGTCTGTATGTTCCCTGGCATTTACTGCATTGTGTCGAATTTCCTTTCTAATTTCTAGAAGAGTTCTGTATATTAATCTTTTGCATTCTGCCTCTGGTGATTTCAAGAAATTCTCTTACTCCAGAAAATTTATTGATTATTTTGGGAGCTTGCTAAAGCCATCATGGACTGCCTGTTTATGTGCTTTGATATTGACTGTTGTCTCCGAGCCATCAGTAAGTTATTATAATTTTATTTTATATTTGTTTAGTGAGTCCTAGCTTCCTGTTTTGTTTTGATATGCCTCAATAGGCTGCTCGTGTGTGCTAGTTTGATTATTGACACCTTTGAATCTCTAACGTCCTGTCACCAGATAGTTATTTCTGTAACTAAGTAAGTGCACACAGGAGTCCATTAAATTTTCCTATATGCTTTCAGCTCAGGTGTCCAGGCAATCAGTCACCAAGTGTGTGGTTCAGCCTCTCACCCACAGTCCTAGAGAGGAATGGGTAATTTGTGCAGGCACTGGACTCTGGCTGTGGTAGGGGATCATGCACTGAGCTAGGCAGGGGGCTGACGGCTGCTCCTGAGAGTCTGAAAGGAAATCATGTCCCTATTCTCTAGGGTGAGTAGGTAGGTGAGTTTTGCAGCTGGACTATGAGCACTCCACTCTGTTGGTGTAAAGAGTCGAGGGCACTACTTTTTCTTGGACTACCTGTAGCAGGTGACTAGGAAGTTTAGGTGATACCACCAGACCGCAAGCCCCTGTTGCATATTGATAAAATCGCCTACTTAAGGGGCAGGACTGTTTCAAGGGTCACAAATCTGCCACTTCACAGCTGAAACAGTTGAAATTAAAGTTCAGATGTTTGCCCTGTTGTACTGTGGTGGTGACTGCTAACGCTGTTGAGATGGGTCCCCACAAGTCTATACAGGGATGTAAGGCACTCAGAGTCTGCAGACTCCTTATGCCTGTGCCTAGCAAAGGAGCTGTGCTCTCTCTGTGTTCCTGGCTTAGGGGAGCCAGTAGCTCATTTGTTCCCTCTTCAAGGCCAGAAGAATAGGTCAGGGCACCTTTTGGGATCTACTTCCGGCCCAGCAGACTCCCGATGCAGAGCACGGAGGGAGGAGGAAAAAGGGAAAGAGGTTTTTCCCAAATGGGCTTTTATTTTATTTTTTTTAATCCCCACAAAAGGCCACACGCATGTACTTATCTTTAGCCACTTGGGAGCTGCTTTTTACTGGTTCGGAGTGTCCAAGAAGAATTTCTGCTACCAGGTCTCTCTCGATGTGGAAACTGCTTCCCGAGTTCATGCACAGCACAGCTGTTTGCCTGCTTCACTGTGGACTGGTGTTACTGCAGAGCTGTAGTTTCCCCACTGCCACTCTGGTGCTCTTTGCTTCTTCCAAACCGTCTCCCTCTCCCCTGGCCACTCAGTCCAATTCATCAACATTGCCTTATTCAGGGCTCCTAGATATTCATATACAATCAAATCACTTGTTTTTCCAGGTCTTTGTTGTAAGAGGGATATAGGAAGCCATCTGACTACTCAGCCATCTTGGCCACGCCGTGGCAGTTTTTTGTGAAACTAAACATTCAGAGTTGGACCCCTACCTTAAACAATCTTACCAGAGAAAAAATTAAGTCAAAATGAATCAAAGACCTAGATGTTTGATAGCTAATATAAAACTCCTTGAAAAAAAATACAGGTGTAAATCTTCATAACCTTGGATAATGCAATGGTTAAGTAGATGCAACAACAAAAGTACAAGTAAGAAAAGAAAAATAAATCTACTGCACATCACCAAAAGTAAAACTTTTGCAAGTCAGAGAACACCATCAAGAAAATGGAAAGAAAATCCACAGAATGAGTGTTGGAGTCTCCAGCTGTAATTGTGGTTTGGTCTGTTTCTCCTTTGAACTCTGTCAGTATTGGTTTCTTGCATCTTTTGGCTCCATTGTTTGGTGATTACACATTTAGGATTTTTATGTCTTTCTACTGGATTGATCTTTCTACCATTATATAATGTCCTTCTGTGTTTCTGGTTTCTTTGTTCTGAAATTTACTTTATCTAATATTAATGTGAGGAGCCCTGGTGGCACAGTAGTTAAGAGCCACTCCTGCTTTATTTGATTAACGTTTTCATAGTGTATCATTTTCCATTATTATACTTTCAAGTTACCTGTGTCTCTGTATTTGAAGTGTTTTTTGTAGACAGCAATAGCAGATTGATCTCAGCTGGGATTCTGGTTTTTGCTCAGCACCAAATTCTGAGAACATTGAAAGGTGATTTGTCCACAAACATTGCTCTTATGAATAAATGTATATAAGTGTGAATTAAGTTTGTATATATTTTCACACATACTATGTATTACTTTAGGAGCCCTGGTGGCACAGTCGTTAAGTGCTCTGTTGCTAACTGAAAAGTTGGTTGTTCGAATTGCCAAAACATTCCATGGCAGAAAGATGTGGCAGTCTGCTTCCATAAAGATTACAGCGTTGGAAACACCATGGGGCAGTTCTCCCCTGTCCTATAGTATCATTGTGAGTCAGAATTGACTCTACAACAATGGATTTTGGTTTGGTTTTGTTGTAGATTAATAATTTTCACCAAAATCTTCTGCAACAAAGAGATCTTTATTGTGACATATCAGAAAATAAAAATGGAAAATTGGCTGCAAGCATTCAGGCTATAAACAGGCCAAATCCAAAGAAGTACAATCTATAAGTGTTTTTTTATACAATTTTGACAGATGATAATTCATTATGAGTATCTTTCAACATAACCTTTACAATCATTGGAACATGTACCTATGAGTAAATTACTTACAGACTATGATTGGTTAAAGTAAAGACAAAGAACTAAGATCATGATTGGGTGACCTTTTCATGTTTTTCTTTTCTAACAATTTGGTCTCTTGGCTCAGGGGTCCCAGGTCTTTCATATAATGGTTGTTTTTTTGTTATGTGGGCTATTTATGATATTGGGTAGATCTTTAATTCACTTCTTGGGGTAAATTGTTAGTTTTGGCACATACGTCCACAGTCCAATAAACCAGTTACAGCACTCTGTTCTACAACTTTGGTGAAGTTTCTTATTTTTGAAGTCCTTAGATTCTGACAAACAAGTTGACCTTTTGTGGTTATGGCCTGCTGCGGTTAGATTAACCCATTATCAGTATATATATATACACACACACATATATATATGTATATAACTTATATTGTTAGCATATATATATCCTTAGCTAAAATTTTGTCTAGCTGCATGGTGAATCCAGTCAAATGTAAGGAAACTAGTCATTAGATAACATGAAAATAATTACCTGATGAGAAAATATATTAATGATCTAATGACTGCAGAGTTAGAAGTAATCCCCTTGCCATGGGAGGTAAATTCACAAGGACCTTTTTGATAAATGCACTAGTATTCAGCTGCATAGTGACATCACTTTGGATTGCTGCTTATCCAGGGAGAAGATTGTTTGTCTTTCGAGAGACATCAGGATGAGGCACAGTTACTGCTGTGACTGTATCGTAGCCTGAAGTAGGTACCTCAGATCTGTACTCTCAGACAGCTAATTTTATCAGCAAAATGAGAGAGCATACACTTTCTAGAGGTTGACCTCTAGTAACCAAACTTTGGAGGTGCTACATAAAATCAACAAAATGAGAATACTGAGAAAGGACTTTCAGAGTAGCCAGAATACTCATGTTTGTAGGCCATAGATTTCTGTATTTAAAATGAGAATTCACTAAGTGTCCTGTGTCAGAAGACAAGTAACAAGGAGGAGAATTCATGAAGAGAAACAAAACAGGGGAGTGAGTTGGTGTATACCATTCAGAGTCACCTGGTCCCAGGCCACAAAATAAGAATGGTGGTCCTGCAGGACCATGTTGCTCTGACAATTTTGCAGGGACTACTGAAATTACAATATGTTTGCTGACTCTCCACTGCCATTGATATCTGTTGTCTCTCCCTTTGTCCTCCAAGTCTGTGACTGAACTTTTGGCTGACACATTCTTTGCAAGTAGAAATAGTTTCTATGAGATCACCTTGTAGTTTTATAGCCTCTTGCTCCGGGAAATCATTGTGTCTCTCTCCTTTGATTCTGAGTATGTAATGATTTAATAGTTCAGCACTAACAAAGGCAGTCTCATAATCAGGTCTAAAGGGAAAACTTTACTGTAGATTCAAAATGCTGAAAATACATTCTAATGTAGTTTCAGATGTCAGTGACTCCCATATTTGCATATCTCAAACCCTCTTCTCTTCACTGATCCTGTTTTCTAGCACAGAGATTAAAAAAGCTTCAAAGTCAGACTAAAACCAACCAAACCAAACCTGTTGCTGTCTAGTTGATTCAGACTAATAGCAAACCTACAGGACAGAGTAGAACTTCCCCCTAGGTTTTCCAAGGAGCAGATAGTGGATTTGAACTGCTGACCTTCTGGTTAACAGATGAGCTCTTAACCACTACGTCATCAGGACAAATCCCCTCTATACCCACTTACTAGTGGTATACCCTGGGCAGTTTCGTGATGGTTCCACGGCTCTGTCTTCTCATCTGTAAAATGAATAATTAGGGTGGTTATGAGGATAAATATGATAACACAAAGAAAGCAATTTAGAGATGTCTAGCGCAAATTGAACAGTCAATAAATGTCAGCTATTTGTAATAATTTCACAGCACTGCCAAGTGTAGCATGACTAAAACAATACCCTTGATTCCAGTATCCAGACTTAAAGAAAGTTTCTCCCAGTCTCAGTAAATGGCATTGATCTGGTTTCTTAGGCCAAAAACCTAATTAACAGAAGGGCAGGCCAAGATGACGGAGTAGTCAGAAGCTTCTGGTGTTCCCTCTTACAACAAAGACCCAAAAAAAACAAGTGAAGCAATTATATATGACAATCTAGGAGGCCTGAACATCAAGACAAAGTTGAGGAAGAGGACTGACTGGTAGAGGGAGGGAGAGACTGTTTGGAAGCAGTGAGAAGTTGCCAGACCTGACCCCGTGAGAGCCTGAGGCCTTCAGCCTGAATTAGCTTAAGGGTGAGTAGTGAGGTAGGCAAGCAGCAGCGCTCAGGAGGTGTTTTCCACACCAGGAGAGACCCCATAGCAGAGAGTCAACTTGGCCATCCAGAACCAGTGAGAAGCAGTCCTCAATCAGTGAAAGTTAAGTACTTGTGTACAGCCTACCGTGTGGTGGATCAAAAACACCCCCCTTGGAAAAAACCTCTCTCCCATTTACCTCCCAGCTCCCTGCTCTGCCCTGGGTCCCAGACCAGCTTCAGCAATTGCCTAGTCCCCAGGGCCGGAAGTAGGACCTGGCACTTGCCCTGAGCCATTATCCCAGCCTTGGAGAGTAAACAAATTAACAAACGGGGAAAAAATAATCTGCTGGCTCCCCTAAACCAGGGACTCAGGGTAGGCACAGCTCCTTTGCCTAGGTACAGGCATAAGGGATCCATGGACTATGAGTGCCTTTCCCCCTCTGTAGACTCATGTGGGTCCATTTCAACAGCATAGACCCTCATTACCACAGTACAACAGGGTATATACATGAAGTCTAACTTTAACTGTTTCAGCTGTGAAGTGGCAGGTTCATGACATCTGACACTACTCTGCCCATTAAGCAGGATCTTCACCTACCCACATCTGGGGCTTCAGGACTGGTGGCTCCACCCATGCTGCCTAGCCACCTGCGATAGGGGGCCATGAATAAGAGGTGCCTCGCAGTCGTTACAGCCAACAGCACTGGGTGCTCATAGTCTGGCTGCAAAACCCACCCATCTACACACTCTAGGAAACAGAGACACGCTTTCCTCCTGGACAGTCAGGGGTGGCTGTTGGCCCACTGCATTGCTCAGCCTATGTCCCCTTTCTGCAGCTGGATGCCTGTACCTACACCAATCACCCATACATGCCTGTCTAGAACTTTAGGTGAGAGCCTGCAGCACACACTGTGGCAGACTACCTGGACACCTGAGCTGAATCCACCAGAAGGAGTGCACAGACTCCTGGACTCACATACTTAGTGGCAGGTCTGGCCACCTGGAAGCAGGACTTTGGAGCTTCAAAGGTGCTGGTGACTGGGCTAGCTCACACGAACAGCCTATTTGGACATATCAACACAAACCAAAACAAAAAGCTAAGACACAGTAAGCAAACATAAAATAAATAGAATAATTTATTAATGGCTTGGAGACAATAGTCAATATTAAATCACATAAAGAGGCAGTCCATAATGGCTTCAGCAAGGTCCCATAATAAAGAATCTAAAAATTTTCCAGAGGAAGAAAATTTCTTGGAATTACTGGAGGTAGAATACAAAAGATTAATATACAGAACTCTTCAAGAGATTAGGAAGGAAATTAATCAAAATGCAGAACACACAATGGAGGAAATTAAAAAGATTAGAGAAGAGCATAATGACAAGTTTAACAGGCAGCAAGAATCCATAGAGAGACAGCAATCAGAAATTTAGAAGATTAACAATAAACTTTCAGAATTAGACAACTCAATAGAAAGTCATAGGAGCAGAA
>NW_004444105.1:968277-985386 GCF_000243295.1 Trichechus manatus latirostris
GGATAACAGAAAATACAGAGAAAATTGATGAAGATTGTTGGCAGAAAACTTCCCTGATATCATGAAAGATGAGAAGATATCTATCCAAGATGCTTATCAAACCCCACATAAGGTAGATCCCAAAAGAAAGTCACGAAGATACGTTATAATCAAGCTTTCCAAAAACAAAGATACAGAGAATTTTAAGAGCAGCTAGGGATAAACAAGAAGTCATCTACAAAGGAGAGTAATAAGACTAAGCTCAGACTACTCAGCAGAAATCAAGCAGGCTAGAAGGCAATGGGATGACATATATAAAGCCTTGAAGGAAAAAAACTGCCAGCCAAAAATTATATACCCAGCAAAACTCTCTCTCAAATATGATGGCAAATTTAAGACATTTCCAGATAAACAGAAGTTTAGGGAATTTGCAAAAACCAAACCAAAATTACAAGAAATACTAAAGGAATTCTTCGAGTTACAAAATCAATAACATCAAATAACAAGCCAAGAATAGAACACAGGACAGAGCAACCAGATATCAACCCAGATAGGGAAGTCACAAAAATAACTCCAAGCTAAAACACTGAAAATATATAGGGAAACAGATGCCAATATGTAAAAGATGACAACATTAAAACAAAAGAGAGGGATGTAAAAAATTTAGACACAGATTTTTCATATGGAGAGGAAATGAAGGTGATATAAAGAAATAAAAGACTGGTGTAAACTTAGAAAAATAGGGGTAAATATTAAGGAAACCACAAAGACAACTGACAATCCTACAAGTCAAAATAAAAAACTAGAAAAATATAAAAACTTAGCAAACACAAAATCAACAACAAAAAGATGAAAAGAAAACACATAAAGAAAAATGACTCAGCACAGAAAATTAAGGGGAACAAAGAAACTATCAACAACACACAAAAAAAGACATCAAAATGACAGCACTAAACTCATACCTATAAATAATTACACTGAATGTAAATGGATTACAAGTACCAATAAAGAGACAGAGAGTGTCAGAGTGTATAAAAAGACATGATCCATCTATATGCTGCCTACAAGAGGCACATCTTAGACTTAAAGACACAAACAAACTAAAACTCAAAAGATGGAAAAAAAATATATCAAGAAAACAACACTCCAAAAAGAGCAGGAGTGGCAATATTAATCTCTGACAAAATAGACTTTCAAGTAAAATCCACCACAAAGGATAAGGAAGGACAGTATATAATGATTAAAGGGTCAATACACCAGGAGGACATAACTATAATAAATATTTATGCACCCAAATCAGAGCCCCAAAATACAGAAAACAAACACTAATACCATTGAAAAGAGAGGACAGCTCCGCAATAGTAGTAGAAGTCTTCAACACATCACTTTTGGTGAAGGACAGAACATACAGAAAGAAGCTCAGTAAAGACATGGAAGATCTAAATGCTACAATCAACCGACTTGATTTCATAGACATATACCGAACACTCCACCCAACTGCAACCATGTATACTTTCTTTTCCAATGCACATGGAACATTCTCCAGAATAGACCACATATTAGGCCATATAGCAAGCCTTAACAAAATCCAAAACATAAAAATATAACAAAACATCTTTTCTGACCATAAAGCCATAAGAGTAGAAATCAATAACAGAAAAAGCAAGGGGAAAAAAATCAAACACATGGAGACAGAACAGCATCTTGCTCAAAAACCACTGAGTTATAGAAGAAATTAAGGAGGGAATAAAGAAATTCATAGAATCAAACAAGAATGAAAACACATCCTACCAGAATATTTGTGATACAGCAAAAACAGTGCTCAGAGGTCAGTTTATACTAATAAATGCACACAACCAAAAAGAAGAAAGGGCCAATATCAAACGATTAACTCTACAAATCGAACAAGTAGAAAGAGAGCAGCAACAGAAGCCCTCGGGTGCCAGAAGAAAGGAAATAATAAGAATTAGAGCAGAATTAAATGAAATAGAGAATAGGAAAACAACTGAAAGAGTTAACAAGACCAAAAGATGGTTCTTTGAAAAGATCAACAAAATTGATAAACCGTTGGCCAATCTGACAAAAGAAAAACAGGAGAGGAAGCAAATACCCCGTATAAGAAATGAGATGGGTGATATCACAACAAGCCTAACTGAAATTAAAAGAATCATAACAGAATACTATGAAAAATTGTACTCTAACAAATTTGAAAGCCTAGAGGAAATGGACAAATTTCTAGAAACTCACTACTAACCTAAACTAACACAAACAGAGTTAGAACAACTAAATAAACCAATAACAAGAGATTGAAAAGGTAATTAAAAAACTCCCAACAAAAAAAGAAAGCCCTGGCCAGGACGGCTTCACTGGAGAATTCTACCAAACTTTCAGAGAAGAGTTAACACCACTTCTTCTAAAGGTATTTCAGAGCATAGAAAAGGATGGCATTCTCCCAAACTCATTCTGTGAAGCCAGCATAACCCTGATACCAAAACAAGCTAAAGACATCACAAAAAAAGAAAATTACAGTCCAATATCCCTCATGAACATTGACATAAAAAATCTCAACAAAATTCTAACCAATAGAATTCAGCAACATATCTAAAAAATAATTCACTATGATCAAGTGAGATTTATACCAGGTATGAAGGGATGGTTCTACATTAGAAAAACAATCAATGTAATCCATCACATTAACAAAAGACAGCAACCACATGATCTTATCATTTGATGCAGAAAAGGCACTTGACAAAGTCCAACACCCATTCATGATAAAAACTCTCAACAAAATAGGAATAGAAGGGAAATTCCTCAGTATAATTAAGGGCATTTATTCAAAGGCAACAGCCAACATCATCTTAAATGGAGAGACTTTGAAAGCATTCTCCTTGAGAATGGGAACCAGAAAAGGATGCCCTTTATCACCACTTTTATTCAACACTGTGCTGGAGGTCCTAGCCAGGGAAATTAGGCTAGAAAAAGAAATAAAGGGCATCCAAATAGGTAGGGAGGAAGTAAGAGTGTCTCTATTTGCAGATGATATGATCTAATACACAGAAAACCCCAAAGAATCCATAAGAACACTACTGGAATTAATAGAAGATTTAAGCAAAGCTTCAGGATACAAGATAAACATACAAAAATCAGTTGGATCCCTTTACACCAAAAAAGAGAACCTCCAAGAGGAAATCAGCAAATCAATACCACTTACAATAGCCCCCAAGAATATAAAATACTTAGGAATAAATCTACCCAGAGACGTAAAGGACTTATACAATGAAAACTACAAGACACTACTGCAAGAAACCAAGAGACCTGCATAAGTGGAAAAACATACCTTGCTCATGAATAGGAAGACTCAACATTGTGAAAATGTCAATTCTACTCAAAGCAATCTACAGATACAATGCAATCCCGATCCAAATGCCAATAGCATTTTTTAATGAGGTGGAGAAACAAATCACCAACTTCATATGGAAAGAGAAGAGGCTCCAAATAAATAAAGCATTACTCAAGAAGAAGAACAAAGTGGGAGGCCCAACCGTACCTGATTGTAGAACCTATTATACTGCCACAGTAGTCAAAACAGCCTGGTATTGGTACAACAACAGATGCATAGACCAATAGAGCAGAATTGAGAATCCAGACGTAAATTCACCCACCTATGAGAAGCTAATATTTGACAAAGGCCCAAAGTCCGTTAATTGGGGAAAAGACAATCTCTTTAACAAACGGTGCTGGCATAACAGGATATCCATCTGCAACAAACTGAAACAAAACTCATACCTCACACCATGCACAAAAACTAACTCAAAATGGATCAAAGACCTAAATATAAAATTGAAAACGATAAAGGTCATGGAACTAAAAATAGGGACAATGCTAGGAGCCCTAATATATGGCATAAACAGAATATGAACCATAAGTAACAATGCGCAAGCACCAGAAGAGACACTAGATAACTGGGAGCTCCTAAAAATCAAACACTTATGCTCATCAAATGACTTCACCAAAAGAGTAAAAAGACAACCTACAGACTGGGTAGAAATTTTTGGCTATGACAAATCCGATCAGTGTCTAATCTAAAAACTACAAGATACTGCAAAACTTCAACAACAAAAAGACATATAACCTAATTAAAAAATGGGCACTTCACCAAAGAAGATATTCAGGTGGCTAACAGACACATGAAGAAATGCTTGTGATCATTGGTCATTAGAGACATGCAAATCAAAACTACAATGAGATATCTTCTCACCCCAACAAGACTAGCATTAAGCTAAAAACACAAAACAATAAACCATGGAGAGGTTGTAGAGAGACTGAAACACTTATATACTGTTGGTTTGAATGTAATACGGTACAACCACTTTGGAAATCGATTTGGAGCGTCCTTAAAAAGCTAAAAATAGAAGTACCGTAGGATCCAGCAATCCTACTCCTTGGAATATATCCTAGAGAAATAGAGCCATCACACAAATAGATAGATGCACAGCCATGTTCATTGCAGCACCGTTCACAATAGCAAAAAGATGGAAAACAACCTAGGTGCCCATCAACGGAGGAATGGATAAACAAATTATGATATTTCCACACAATGGAATAATATGAGATGATAAAGAACAACGATAAAGCCGTGAAACATCTTATAACATGGAGGAATCTGGAGGGCTTTATGCTGAGTGAATTTAGTCAGTCACAGAAGGACAAATAGTGTATAAGACCACTATTATAAGAACTCAAGAAAAGGTTTAAACACAGAAGAACACATTCTTTGATGGTTACGAGGGTGGCGAGGGAGGGTGAATGTTATTCACTAACTAGATAGTAAACAAGAATTAACTTAGGTGAAGGGAAGGACAGCACACACTACAGGGGAAGTCAGCACAACTGGACTTAACCAAAGCTAAGAAGTTTCCTGAATACAATCAAACACTTCAAGGGATGGAGTACCAGCGGGGTGGGTCTGAGGATCATGCTTTCAGGGGACATCTAGGTCAATTGGCATAACAAAGCTTATCAAGACAATGTTCTGCATCCTACTTTGGTGAGTGCCATCTAGGGTCTTTAAAGCTTGCAAGCAGCCGTCTAAGATGCATCAGTTGGTCCCAACCACCTGGAGTAAAGGAGAATGAAGAACACCAAAGACACAAGGAAAGTATTAGCCCAAGAGACAGAAAGTGCCATATAAACCAGAGACCTCATCAGCTTGAGACCAGAAGAACTAAATGGTGCCTGGCTACCACCAATGACCGCCCTGACAGGGAACACAACTAAGAGTCCCTGATGGAGTAGGAGAAAGGTGGGGTGCAGAACTCAAATTCTAGTTAAAGGACAGATTACTGGTCTTACTGAGACTGTGGGATCCCTGGAACACATGGCCCCTGGATTCTCTATCAGCCCAGAACTAAAACAATTGCAGAGGCCAACTCTTCAGACAAAGATTTGAGTGGACTGTGGGACATAAAATGATACTCGTGAAGAGTGTGCGTCTTAGCTCAAGTAGATACATAAGACTAAATGGGCAGCTTCTGTCCGGAGGTGAGATGAGAAGGCAGTAAGGGTTAGGAGCTGATTGAATGGACATGGTAAATCAGGGGTGGAAAGGAGGAGTGTGCTGTCACAGTACAGGGAGAGCATTTAGGGTCACATAACAACGTATGTATAAAGTTTTGTATAAGAGACTAACTTGAAATGTAAACGTTCACTTAAACTACAATAAAGAAAACCTAGTTAATATCTTTCTCTCCTTCTTGTCCACAAGTCAGGAAGTTCTGTCTTCTTTCTCTCCAAAACATAAGCCAAAAACCCAAACCCGTTGCCATCCAGTCGATTCTGACTCATAGTGACCCTACAGGACAGAGTAGAACTGGCCTGTAGGGTTTCCAAGGCTGTAAATCTTTACGGAAGCAGACTGCCACATTTTTCTCCAGTGGAGTGGCTGGTGGGTTTGAGCTGCCAATCTTTCTGTTAGCAGCCACTGCACCACCATGGCTTCTTCTCCAAAACATAACTAAATCCAACTCCTTCTCTTTGTCTCCATGACCCCACCCTAGTCCAAGCCACTGTCATCTCTCACCTGGACTTCTGTGTTCACCTCCTATGTGACTGTCCTTCTTGCCCTTCTCATCCTTGCCACTTCTGCCACGCAATTCTTCCTCCACCAGTCAGAAAAGATGATCCTTTCATATCGACAAGAATGTTTTAACCATCTATGACTTATCACTGCAGACTTCAATGATGACCCATTTGGCCATCCGTGATTTGGCCTGCTCTCATCCTCAACCTCATCTCCCGGTGCTTTTCCAGGATTACTCCATTCCTGCCATAGTGGTTTCTCTCTGACCCCTGAACCCATACAGCTCACCTACACCCCAGAGCTTTGCACCCTCTATTTCTCCTGGTGGCAAGACTCTGATGATACCTTATATTCTGGTTTCTTCAACCATTTTGTTGTCAGTTCAGGTCTCACGTTGCAGGGTGCTAACTTTCACCATCATATCTAAAATACTCTCCATCCCTATATACTCCAATCCATGGACCCATGCTTGATTGTTTTCATAGCCATCATCGACTTCATAAAGTCTCTTGTGCTTACTATTTATTTCCTCTCTCTGCTATGTTAGAATGTGGAACTTCTTGTAACCTTCAGTGCCTCCAGGAGCTTCTCTGGCACATAATAATTTATCATTAATATTTGTAGAATGAACAAATTTAAGAAGATATATAAAGTGATATAACTAGTAAGTAAATATTTTGCTAAAATTATGGGAAATTTAGGTTTTAGGTTACTAGCCTTCAAATATTTATTAAAACATCATAATATAATAAAAATAATAAATCTTAAAAATTGGCATCTGATTTTAAAATGAAGAAATTGGACCGTATTGCATATTTAATAAAATAGTATGATTTAAATATGATTAGAGTTAGATTTTATATAATTATGTCTTCTTCCACTAATGCTGGAAAGAAATTGATTTAAAGCATCATGCTTTTAATCATATTTTTGTTTTAACTTTTTGGACAATAAAAACAGTTATAATTTTACATAACATAAAATTCAGAAGCAAACAACCAAATAAAAAATGATTAAAATTTGAAGAAATAAAATGACATTTTAATTTGAAGTCCAGTTTACTGAAACTGAGTTGTTAGGCATTTCTCTAGTTATGACCCACAAAAAACAAGTTCTAATTACATACTACCCTTAAGAAAAATATGTGACTGCCATGTTTTTTCTTTCTTGTACGTTACAAAAACCCATTGCCGTTGAGATGATTCCAACTCATAGCGACCCTATAGGACAGAGTAGAGCTACCCCACAGAGTTTTCAAGGAGTGCCTGGTGGATTTGAACTGCCAACCTTTTGGTTAGCAGCTGTGGCTCTTAACTACTATGCCACCAGGGTTTCCTGTACTTTATAAGATATTATAAAATCTTTTTTTGTAGTTTTTTTTTTAGTGCCTGTCTATGGAACTATTACAGACATTTCACAGTTGTTTCAGAATATTTGACCACTGGGTAAATAGATTGTGATGCATTTTCCTGTACTTACGTTGGACCGAATTTGTAATTTCAAAATACATGAGATGAAGTGCTTCAACAAATTAGTTCAACTGGTCTGAGAAGAAATTTCAGAGGGAGCACATTTGGACAGTTGAAATATAGACATACATCATAAATCTTTTTGATTTCATTAGCTCTCTTCAAGTTGGCCTTATTCGTGGCAACCCCATACAATAGAAGGAAACACTGCCCATTCTATGCCATCCCCATTATTGGCTGGGGATCGCATCATCGTGATCCATGGAGTTTTCATTGGTTGATTTTCAAAAGCAGCCCACCAGACCTTTCTTCCTAATCCATCTTCAGCTCTGCTGAAACCTGTTCAGCATCATAGCTACATGCAAGCCTCCACTGACAGATGGATAGTGGGTGTGCATGAGGTGCATTGGCCAGAAATCAAATCTGGGCATTCCATATGAAAGGTGAGAATTCTACCACTGAACCACTGCCTCTCAAACCATAACATCTACTGTCTTGCTAATGTTCAAGGTGAAGACATCATTCCAGGATGCTTCGACAAAGAGGGAAGGTTTAGAGAACCCAGTTTCTCATGTCTCTTTTACATACTCCCTCTTCTCTCCTTCCTCCCCTTTTAAAAAATTTTTGCTTATGTCTATGCTTTAGCAAGAAACATGTTTTCAGACACAAATGAGTGCAGACCTTCTTGAAGTAAGAAAGTGTGAGTCCATAACTCTGCTTCCTTATGCTGCTTATGTGAAGGATAAATAGAAGCTGCCTTCACTTTAGTGTTTACATTACTAATGGGCATAATGCTACTTTCTATTTGCTTGGCTTCTTTATGTCTCCACAGCTAATTTCCATTATACTTTAAATTTGTACTGTTAACACCTGTCAAACTATCTAGTCACCAGTGGTTTATTTCTAACCCTACTAACCAATTCACTGGAAAATCCTGTAATGGAAAAAAAAAAAGAATTTGCAAAATTATGTGGAAAACTTCATCGGAGGGGAGGGCAGGACAATGACTTCGACTGCAGCAGTAAATCCACACAATGAGTGTCCTTAACCATCACTGACACACCGGGTCCTGTTCATTCCAGTTTTTTAAAGACTTAGAACGCCAGTCTGCAGTCAATGGCACTCGTCTTGTTTTTGTTGTGTCTTAAATCGCCTCCTCACAGAAGACATCAAAGTGCTGTGTTATTATCTGCTAAGTATTGTGGCTTTATCTTTTTCATTAATTTACTTGTTACATTTTCATGCAAGCAGTTTCACTGAAGTTTTATAAAGTTGAAAAACATTTTTATTATGCACATATGTGGTTTTTCACAGTTTATTAAAAAATACAAACTAATGACATTACTTTAAAAACTGAACGATTAGATGTACTGGGGCCAAGAGGGCAGATGGCTTCCTATATCCCTCTTACAGTAAAGACCTGGAAAAACAATTGATTGTATACGAATATCTAGGAGGCCTGAACAAGGCAAAGTTGAGGAATCAGACTGAGAGGCGGGGGAAGAGGGAGAAGTTTCAGAAGAAGTGAGGAAGGCCAGACCTGCAGCAGAAGCTGCAGCTCTTCAGTCCCGAAGGGCTCCAGGTGAGCAGCGAAGCAGGCATACAGGTCCATACGCATGCTCGAGACATAGTTTCCACATCGAGAGAGATCTGGCAGTGGAGATTCTGTTTGGACACTCCAAACCAGTGAAAAGCAGCTCCCAAGTGGCTAAAGATAAGTACATGCATGTGGCCTTTTGCGGGGATTTAAAAAAAAAGTCCATTTGGGAAAAACCTCTATCCCTTTTACCTCCTCCCTCCCCGCTCTGTACCCGTCCAGCCTGCTTCTGAAGTCTCTGAGTCCCCTGGGCCAGAAGTAGATCCCATAAGGTGCCCTTACCCATTCTCCTGGCCTTGGAGAGGGAACAGATTAACAAACAAGGAAAAAAATAAGCTACTGGCTTCCTTAAGCCAGGAACTCAGAGTTGACACAGCTCCTTTGCTGGCACAGGCATAAGGGGTTCGTGGACTTTGAGTGCCTTCCACCCCTGTATATCCTTGTGTGGACCCATCTCAACAGCGTAAGCCCTCACTACCACCATACAACAGGGTAAACACCTGAAGTCTAACTTCAACTGTTTCAGCTGTGAAGTGGCAGATTTGTGACACTTGACACAGCCCTGCCTTTTAAGCAGGCACTTTTACCGGTCAGCATCAGGTGCTTGAGGACTGGTGGATCCACCTATTCCACCTAGTCACCTGCTACAGGGGTCCAACAATAAGTGGTGCCCCCAAGTCTTTACAACCAACAGAGTATGGTGCTCATACTACGGCTGCAAAACTCACCTACCTACTTGTCTAGGGAATAGGGACAAGTTTTCCTTTCAGACACTCAAGGGCAGCCATCAGCCCCCTGCCTGGCTCAGCACGTGACCACCTACTGCAACCTGTGCCCACATCAATCACCTGTGCCCACACCAATCACCCATGCCTCTCTAAGACTGTAGGTGAGAGCCTGCACCACACACTTGATGACCGACTGTTTGGACACCTGAGCTGAATCCACACAGGAAAATTTAACAGACTCCTGTGGGCACATACTTATTACAGAACTAACTATCTGGTGACAGGACATTAGAGATTCAAAAGCGCTAATCATTAAACTAAAGCACATGAGCAGCCTATTTGGGCATATCAAAACAAAACAAAACAAGAAGCTAGGACACCCTAAACAAATATAAAATAAAATTATAATAACATATTGATGACCTGGAGAGAACAGTCAATATCAAATCACATAAAGAAGCAGTCCATGATGGCTTTAGCAAGCTCCCAAAATAAAGAATCAATACATTCTCTGGAGGAAGAGAATTTCTTGGAATTACCAGAGGCAGAATACAAAAGATTAATATACAGAACTCTCCTAGAATTTTGAAAGGAAATTCTTTAAAGCACAGAGACAGCCAAAGAACATACGGACAAAGTACTAGCAGAGCTTAAAGTTATTCAAGAACATAATGACAAACTTAATAGGCTGCAAGAATCAGTAGAGAGACAGCAATCAGAAATCCAGAAGATTAACAATAAAATTTCAGAATTAGACAACTCAGTAGAAAGTCATAGCAGCAGAATTGAGGCAGTAGATGTCAGAATTAGTGACATTGAAGATAAAGCACTTGACGTCAACTTATTTGAGGAAAAATCAGATAAAAGAATTAAAAAGAATGAAGAAACTCTAAGAGTTATGTGGGACTCTATCAAGAGAAATAACCCACAAGTAATTGGAGTACCAGAATGGGGTGGGGGAGTGGATAACAGAAAATACAGAGAGAATTGTTGAAGATTTGTTGACAGAAAACTTCCCTGATATCATGAAAGATGAGAAGATAATCTATCCAAGATGCTCATCGAACCTCACATAAGGTAGATCCCAAAAGAAAGTCACCAAGACATATTATAATCAAACTTGCCAAAACCAAAGATAAAGAAAGAATTTTAAGAGCAGCTAGGGACAAAAGAAAAGTCATCTACAAAGGAGATTCAATTAGAATAAGCTCAGACTACTCAGCAGAAACCACGCAGGCAAGAAGGCAATGAGATGACATATATAAAGCCTTGAAGGAAAACAACTGCCAGCCAAGAATTATATATCCAGCAAAACTGTTTCTCAAATATGATGGCAAAATTAGAGTATTTCCAGATAAACAGAAGTTTAGGGAATTTGCAAAAACCCACCCAGAATTACAAGAAACACTAAAGAGAGTCTTCCGGTTAGAAAATCAGAAACATCAGATAACACCACAAGACTAGAACACAGAGGAGAGCAACCAGATATCGACTCAGATAGGGAAGTCAGAAAAATACATCAAAGCTAAAACACTGAATATACAGAAACAGAGATATCAATATGTAAAAAAGCACATTAAAACAAAAAATAGAGACTTAAAAAGCAGACATAGATTATTCATATGGAGGATAAATCAAGGTGATATAAAGAAATAAAAGACTGGTATATCCTTAGAAAAATAGGATTAAATATTAAGGTAACTACAAAGGAAACTAACACTCCTACAAATCAAAATAAAAAACTAGAAAAATGTAAAGACTCAGCAAACCCAATATCAACAACAATGAAAAAATGAAAAAAAAATAAAATAAAACGACTCAGCACTGAAAATTGAAAGGAACAAATAAACTGTGAAAAACACACAAAAAGAGACATCAGGGTGACAGCACTAAACACATACCTATCAATAATTACGCTGAATGTAAACAGACTTAATACACCAATAAAGAGACAGACAGTGGCAGATTGAATAAAAAAGCATGATCCTTCTGTATGCTGCTTACAAGAGATGCACTTTAGACTTAAAGACAGAAACATGCTAAAACTCAAAGGATGGAAAAAAATACATCAAACAAACAACACTCATAAAAGAGCAGGAGTGGCGTTATTAATCTCAGACAAAATAGCCTTTAAACTAAAAATCCACCACAAAGGATAAGGAAGGACACTATATAATGATTAAATGGTCAATACACCAGGAGGACATAACTATAATGAATACTTATGCACTCAATGACAGGGCTCCAAAATATATAAAACAAATTCTAACAGCACTGGAAAGAGAGATAGACAGCTCTGAAATAGTAGTAGGAGACTTCAACACGCCACTTTTGGTGAAGGACAGAACATCCAGAAAGAAGCTCAACAAAGACACAAAAGAGCTAAATGCTGCAGTCAACCAACTTGATCTCATAGACATATACCGAACACTGCACCCAACAGCAGCAAAGTATACTTTTTTTTCCAACACACATGGAACATTCTCCAGAATAGACCACATATTAGGCCATAAAGCAAGCCTTAACAAAATCCAAAACATTGAAATTATTACAAAGCATCTTTTCTGACCATAAAGCCATAAAAGTGGAAATCAACAACACAAAAAGCACGGAAAAAAAAATCAAACACATGGAAACTAAATAACACCTTGCTCAAAAACTATTGGGTTATAGAAGAAATTAAGGAGGGAATAAAGAAATTCATAGAACCAGACGAGAATGAAAACACATCCTACCAGAACCTTTGGGACACAGCAAAAGTAGTGCTCAGAGGTCAGCTTATAGCAATAAAAGCACACATCCAAAAAGAAGAAAGGGCCATAATCAAAACATTTACCCTACAACTAGAACAAGTAGAAAGAGAGCAGCAAAAGAAGCCCATGGGCACCAGAAGGAAGGAATTCATAAGGATTAGAGCAGAATTAAATGAAATAGAGAACAGAAAAACAACTGAAAGTGTTAACAAGTCGAAAAGCTGGTTCTTTGAAAAGATCAACAAAATTGATAAAACATTGGCCGAATTGACAAAAGAAAAACAGGAGAGGAAGCAAATAACCCATATAAGAAATGAAATGGGTGATATCACATCAGACCCAACTGATAATAAAAGAATCATAACAGAATACTATGAAAAATTGTACTCTAACAAATTTGAAAACCTAGAGGAAATGGACAAATTTCTAGAAAATCACTACCTACCTAAACTAACACAAACAGAGGTAGAACAACTAAATAAAACCCATAACAAAAGAAGAGATTGACAAGATAATTAAAAAACGCCCCCTCTGCAAAAAAAAGCCCTGGCACGGATGGCTTCACTGGAGAATTCTACCAAACTTTCAGAGAAGAGATAACACCACTTCTTTTAAGGTATTTCAGAGCATAGAAAAGGGTAGAAAACTTCCAAACTCATTCTACAAAGGCAACATAACCCTGATACCAAAACCAGGTAAAGACACCACAAAAAAAGAAAATTACAGACCAATATCTTTCATGAACAAAAATCCTCAACAAAATTCTAGCCAATAGAATTCAGCAACATAACAAAAAAATAATTCACCATGACCAAGTGGGATTTATACAGTTATGCAATGATGCTTCAACATTAGAAAAACAATCAATGTAATCCATCACATTAACAAAAGACAGCAACCACATGATCTTATCAATTGATGCAGAAAAGGCATTCAACAAAGTCCAACACCCATTCATGATAAAAACTCTCAACAAAATAGGAATAGAAAGGAAATTCCTCAATATAATTAAGGGCATTTATTCAAAGGCAGTAGCCAACATCATCCTAAACGGAGAGACTTTGAAAGTATTCTCCCTGAGAATGGGAACCAGACAAGGATGCCCTTTATCACCATTCTTATTCAACATTGTGCTGGAGGTCCTAGCCAGAGCAAGTAGGCTAGGAAAAGAAATAAAGGACATCCAAATTGGTAGGGAAGAAACCAAAGTATCTCTATTTGCAAATGACATGATCTAATACACAGAAAACCCCAAAGAATCCACAAGAAAACTACTGGAACTAATAGAAGATTTCAGCAAAGTTTCAAGATACAAGATAAACATACAAAAATCAGTTGGATTCCTTTACACCAACAAAGAGAACCTCTAAGAGGAAATTACCAAATATATATCATTTACAGTAGTCCCCGAGAAGATAAAATACTTAGGAATAAATCTAACCAGAGACATAAAAGATCTATACAGAGAAAACTGTAAGACACCACCGCAAGAAACTAAAAGAGACCTGCATAAGTGGAAAAACATACCTTGCTCATGGATAGGTAGACTCAACATTGTGAAAATGTCAATTCTACCCAAAGCAATCTATGAATACAATGCAATCCCAATCCAAATTCCACCAGCATTTTTAATAAGATGGAGAAACAAATCACTAACTTCACATGGAAAGGGATGAGTCCCCAAATAAATAAAGCATTAAGAAAAAGAACAAAGTGGGAGGCCCCACCCTGCCTGATTTTAGAACCTATTATTTTGCCACGGTAGTCAAAACAGCCTGGTATTTGTACAACAACAGATGTATAGACCAATGGAACAGAATTGAGAATCCAGACATAAGTTCATCCACCTATGAGCAGCTGATATTTGACAAAGGCTCAAAGTTCGTTAACTGAGGAAAAGACAATCTCTTTAATAAATGGTGCTGGCATAACTGGATATCCATCGGCAAAAACCTGAAACAAGACCCATACCTCACACCACGCACAAAAACTAACTTAAGAAGGATTAAAGACTTAAATATAAAATCAAAAACGATAAAGATCATGGAAGAAAAAATAGGGACAACACTAGGAGCCCTAATACATGGCATGAACGTAATTTGAACCATAAGTAACAATGTACAAGCACCAGAAGAGAGACTAGATAAATGGGAGCTCCTAAAAATCCAACACTTACGCTAGCCAAAAGACTTCACCAAAAGAGTCAAAAGACAACCTACGGACTGGGAAAAAGTTTTTGGCTACAACAAATCCAATCAGCATCTAATCTCTAAAATGTACAAGACACTGCAAAACCTCAACACAAAAAGATAAAGAACCCAATTAAAAAATGGGCAAAGGATATGAACAAGCACTTCAGTAAAGAAGATATTCAGGCAGCTAACAGACACATGCAAAAATGCTCACGTTCATTAGCCATTAGAGAAATGCAGATCAAAACTACACTAAGATATCATCTCACTCCAACAAGGCTAGCACTAATCCAAAAAACACAAAATAATAAATGCTGGAAAGATGTGGAGAGACTGGAACACTTCTACATTGTTGGTGGGAATGTAAAATGGTACAACCACTTTGGAAATCGATTTGGCGCTTCCTTAAAAAGCTAGAAATAGAAGTGCCATAGGCTTCAGCTATCCTGCTCCTTGGAATATATCCTAGAGAAATAAGAGCTGCCACAAGAATAGATATATGCAAACCCATGTTCATTGCAGCACTTCACAATAGCAAAAAGTTGGAAGCAACCTAGATGCCCATCAACAGACGAATGGATAAACAAATTATGGTATATCCACACAGTGGAATACTATGCAATGATAAAGAACAACGATGAAGCCATGTAACATCGTATAACATTTAGGAAGCTGGAACTTATTATGTTGAGTGAATTTAGTCAGTCACAGAAGGACAAATACTGTGTAAGACTGCTATTATTATAAGAACTCAAGAAAAGGTTAAACACAGAAGAAAACATTCTTTGATGGTTACAAGGGTGGGGAGGGAGGGTGAGGGTTATTTACTAACTAGATAGTAGATAAGAATAGTCTTAGGCGAATGGAAGGACAGCGCACACTACAGGGGAAGTCAGCACAACTGGACTAAACCAAAGCTTAGAAGTTTCCTGAATACAATCAAACAGTTTGAGAAACAGAGCAGCGGGGGTAGGGGTCTGGGGACCATGCTTCAGGGGACATCTAGGTCAATTGGCATAACAAAGATTATTAAGAAAATGTTCTGCATCCTACTTTGGTGAGTGGTGTCTGGGGTCTTAAAAGCTTGCAAGTGGCCATCTAAGATGCATCAGTTGGTCCCAATCACCGGGAGAAAAGGAGAATGAAGAACACCAAAGACACAAGGAAAGTATTAGCCCAAAAGACAGAAAGTGCTACATAAACCAGAGACTGCATCAGCCTGAGACCAGAAGAACTAGATGGTGCTTGGCTACCACCAAGGACTTCCCTGACAGGGAACACAACAGAAAGTCCCTGATGGAGCAGGAGAAAGGTGGGGTGCAGAAGTCAAATTCTGGTAAGAAGACCAGACTTAATAGTCTGACTGAGACTGTAGGAACCCGGGAAAGCATGGCCCCTGGATTCTCTATCAGCCCAGAACTAAAACAATTTCAGAGGCCAACTCTTCAGACAGGGATTGGACTGGACTGTCTGACATAAAGTGATACTAGTGAGGAGTGTGCCTCTTAGCTCAAGTAGATACAAGAGACCAAAGAGCAGCTTCTGTCAGGAGGTGAGATGGGGAGGCAGAGAGGGTTAGGAGCTGGTTGAATGGACATGGGAAATCAGGGGTGGAAAGGAGGAGTGTGTTGTCACAGAACGGGGTGAGCAATTAGGGTCACATAATAATGTATGTATAATATTTTGTATGGGAGACTAACTTAAAATGTAAACTTCGTTTACACTACAACAATAAAAAAAATTGAACAGTTAATTTGCACACCATTTAACTTCCAATTGCAGCCTTAATCTAATTTAACTTTAAATTTACCTTTAAGCTATTAAGAAAATAAGATTAGTCGAAATATAATTGCAGGCCATATGATTGTTTCAGGTCTTTCCATTTTTGAAGCAGAATTTTATTTCAAACAGTGTGTTTACTTAGCTCAATGTGAAGTTAATAGGCTTCTTGAACTTCCCTTCCAGTCCTTAAAACGTGTTAAATTCTTTTGGTCTCCCTTTCACAGTTTGTAATTTGGTTTCTGTTGACTTCCTTTCAAAACGTAATCTCCTTAATCTTACCTTGTGTAATATTTCTTTGTCTGCTGAAAATCTGCAGTTGACCAACTTTCTCTCATTGTCAGGTTTTGGGAATGCACACTGTGATTTGAATTTTTGGCTAGTTGTCTGCAGTGTGCACTTGTGCAGATGAGACTTCCCCGTGTTTTATTTTTTTTAATATTTTATTGTACTTCAGGTGAAGGCTTACAGAACAGATAGTTTCTCATGTAACAGTAACACACATGCTGTTTTATGACATTGGTTAACAACCC
>NW_004444105.1:991477-1004138 GCF_000243295.1 Trichechus manatus latirostris
TTCTAGTGCATTTTCTTCCACAGGAGAGTCATCTGGTGTTTTAATTTGGACACCTACTGGAACCATCCTGTCCTGTTTTTGTAAATGTTTTGATATTTTCTACTGTTTTGGGGGCATTCAGTAGTTATTTCTCTCGTTTATTGATTGTAGATTTGTTTGTTTTGTCCCCTTTTTTAAAAAAAAAAGACTTGACTATGTCTGAGCAGGTGGACTGTGTGTTCTTTGTTGTTTGCTCGTCTGTGCGCTCAATACTTTTCACCTCCTTCTCTAACTGACAGGTTCAATCACTCAGATATGGCATAGCAGGGCAGGTCTAGCTGAAGAGGAGCCACTGGGATGGGTTGTTTGTGGCACTCACTACAGCTACCAGGGCGGGTCAGTAATCAGTTCTGGGCAGTTCCCAGTAGGCAGTGCCTGCACTGCTTGGTGGTGTGATGTCAAGCACACAGTGCAGGTAGGCAGGATGCAGCGGGGAGATGGTTATGTGTGGAGCTAAGCTGGATATGGGAGAGAGGAAAGAGGAACAGGAGCCAAAAACATACAAACAAACAAAAAAGAATGCTAGGGGAGCTTGCCCTTGGAATGGAGAGATGAGAGACTATGAAATGGAGAAAAACAGAAAGGGGAAGAAGAAGAAAAGAAAAGAATGAACAAATAAAAATCAGAAAGGTTAAAGAACTGCAAAGTTCCCAGGGATCCCACCGATGCAGCTCTGAGGTCTGAGGAAGTCGCAGGTGTCACAGCACAGCCTGGCCAGAAGATGCAGAGGCAAACAACGCCTGGTATTCAGGGTTCAAAAAGAGAAGGAAAATATAGAGAGATGAGAAACTAAGCAATGAAGAAAGTCAAAAAGGGAAGAAAAGGGAAAAGAAAACAAAACAAATCAAAAAAAAAAAAAAGAACAAGAAAGCCCCCCCAAAAAAACAGAAAAAAAAAAAAAAAAACAATGAAAAAAAGAAATGTCCTCAGGGCTCCCTCCGCACATCTGTGGAAGCCGAAGGGGAGTTCCTTGCCATGCAGCTCCGCCTGGCCAGAAAGGGCTCCCAACTCAAGAAAAAGAAAAGACAGCAAACAAACAAACAATTCAATACGAACAAACGAACAAAAGCCCTGTGATCCCACCAGCGCAGTAGCACAGACAGGGAAGCAGCTCCACACTCGAATGGAGCTCTGCAGCCCCTCAGGAAAAAGCAAAGATGGCACACGGAGCCAGGCCCTCGAGCAAAAGGAGGGGGAGGTGGCAAGAAGCAAGCAAGAAATCCAAAGAAGTAGGGGAAAAAAAAAAAAGCAACACCAGCAGCCAACAAACGGCACCCAGAGAGCCAGCCAGTGCAGGCTGGTGTTTCTGGACAAGAGACTGTGTCCGCGGGAAACAGAGGAGGCCGAGTGTGGGTGAAGAAGGGTGGAGAGTGGGAAAGCGTATATCACAAATTGCTGGCACTCTGGAGCCCCTCAGGAAGAAGCAAAGATGGTGCTCGGAGCCAGGCACTTGAGTAAAAGGTGGAGGAGGTGGCGAGAGGCAAGTGAGAAGCCAAAAGAAGCAGAAAAAACAGAAACACTAGCAGCCAACAAATGGCACCCAGAGAGCCGCCTGCTTGGGTGTGTGGAATCCAAGCAGCGGGCGCATCCCAGTCAAGAGACCGTGGCTGTGGGAAACAGAGGAACAAATGAACAAAAGACCCGGGATCCCACCAGCGTGGCAGCCCAGACCAGGAATCAGCTGCACACTCGAATGGAGCCCCGCAGCCCCTCAGGAAGAGGCAAAGATGGCGCTCGGAGCCAGGCACTCAAGCAAAAAGAGGGGGAGGCAGCTAGAGGCAAGTGAGAAATCAAAAGAAGCAGAAGAAAAAAGCAACAGTAGCAGCCAACAAATGGCACCTAGAGAGCTGCCCACTTGTGTGTGTGGAATCAAAGCAGCCGGCGCTTCCCAGTCAAGAGACTGTGGCCACGGGAAGCAGAGGAGCCCGAGCCGGGGTGAAGAGGGGTGGGGAGTGGGAAAGTGCACACCGCAAATTACCGGCTGTTTTGTCTCCCACTGGATGCTCCAAGAGACTGCTTCCTCATACCCCCATTTGCTGCTCTCCGATAGGAGTCCAAGATGGTAGATCCACACTGTGTTAGCTGGTAGGGGACCTCTGCATGAATCTCTCCTCACTCTCCGTTCTCTTGTCAGTATTCTCACTCCATTTGGTGCTCGGCTGAGTTCGTTATCTCTTCATTTGATGTTTTACGGTTTCAGGATTGTTGTATTCTCTGTTTGGCTGAGTTTTCCGGATCTTTGCTGTGGAGGGACGGCATGGTGCTTCTGCCTAGAGTGCCATTTTGCCTGAACTCCCAGTATACATGTTTTTAATGTCAGGAACTCAGTAATCAATTTCTTACTTTAAATATGAAATTAAATCCTGATGATGAACCTAATCTCTCATTTAAAGTAATCATATGTGAAAATCTAAATATAGGTATGACCACTACTTGTTTTTCCATCTTCTAAACCAGTCTCACAATACGTTAAAGGCTTTTATTTGAAATGCATTAATGAAACTAAGGAAGGTTATTTTGTTTCAGTATCAGTATTTTTTTTCCTTTAAAAAACAAACAAAGAAATCTGTTGCCGTTGAGTCAATTTTGACTCATAGCAACCTTATAAGCCAGAGTAGAACTTCCCCATAGGGTTTCTGAGGAAAGGCTAGTGGATTTGTGCTGCCAGCCTTTTGGTTAGCAACCTGAGCTCTTAACCACTGTGCCACAAGGGCTCCTCCTTTAAATAGAGGTTGGTATTTTTCTTCCTTTATGAATGTGTGCTACATTGTACTCACTCAAATATTTATTTATCTGTAGTAAGTTTAAAGATATAGTAATAAAACTTTTTAAATACAAAAGTACATAAAATATAAATGTTTTTCTGATTTATTAAGGCAGCTGTTGCACTAAGTACTCTACTACTGAGTTCACTCTCAGAACTAAGTACTGTGGAGCCCTGGTGGTGCAGTGGTTAAGAGCTTGGCTGCTAACCCAAAGGTCAGCATAAGACGCACAGTTGCTATCAGATTGCTGAAGTCTAGTCTAATAGAAGGGTGTCTTAGATTGGGTTCTGTAGAGGAGCAAAACCAGTGAAGTGTATATTTAAATATATATAGAGAGATTTATTTCAAGGAAATGGCTCACGCAATTGTGGAGGCTGGTAAGTCCCAAATCCATCGGTCAGCCAGCAGGCTGGAGGCTTCTCCTGACTCATGTGGTTGCAGGGGCTGAGGAACTTAAAAATTTGCAGATCAGGCAGCAGGCTGCTGGCTCATGGGGTTGTGGGAACTGGTGAATCCAAAATATGCAGGTCAGGCAGCAGAAGTCACAGGATGACAAGATGAATGCAGGATTGAGAGAGAGTTTGAGCTTTGCCAGAACATCCATATATATTGGATACAGGACACAGCCCCAAGGAAACTCCCCTTCAAACTGATTGGCTGCTCTCATCAGATCACAAAATGGAGGGTGATTACATAATGTCTGCCAAACCACTGAGAATCATGGCCTAGCCAAGTTGACACATAACATTAACCATCACAAAATGTACCATCTTATAGTTTGCCATATGCTGAGGGCCATTATATGGTGTGCTGAGTTCCCATCATACTTGAATCCACAGTCAATGACCATGGAAACAGCAGTCAAGAAATCAAAAGACATAGTGCATTGGGAAAATCTGCTGGAAAAGACCTCTTTAAAGTGTTAAAAACAAAGATGTCACTTTGAGGATTAAGGTACACCTGGAAAGCCTGGCGGTGTAGTGGTTAAGAGGTATAGCTGCTAACCAAAAGGTTGGTGTTTCAAATCCACCAGGCGCTCCTTGGAAACTCTGTGGTGCAGTTCTACTCTGTCCTGACTTGACTCAGCGGCAGTGGGTTTGGTTTTGGTTTTCTGACCCAAGCTATGGAATTCTTAATTACCTCATATGCATTCGAAAGCTGAACAGTGAGTAAGGAAGACCAAAGAATTGATGCCTTTGAATTATGATGATGGCAGAGAATAATTTTGAATATAGTCTAGACTGCCAGAAGAATGAACAAATCTGTTTGGAAGAAGTACAGCCAGAATGCTCCTTAGAAGTGAGGATGGCGAGACTTCATCTCATGTACTTAGGACATATTATCAGGAGGGATCAGTCCCTGGAGAAGGACATCATGCTTAGTAAAGCAAAGGGTCAGTGAAAAAGAGGAAGACCCTCAATGAGAAGGATTAACATAGATGGGCTCAAGCACAACAACGATTGTGAGGATGGTGCAGGAACAGGCAGTGTTTTGTTCTGTTGTCCATAGGGTCACTGTGAGTTGGAACCCACTCGACGGCACCTAACAACAACAACAACATGGCTTGCTATGTATAGGGGCACAGGAGAGAAGAGATGCATATTGATGTTGGGGAATTAAGGAATGCTTCATAGAGGGAGTGACATTTTAGCCACCTCTTAAATGATAAATTAAAGGGCAAGCTTCAGTATCAGGCACACTTAAGTTGAGTCTCAGCACTGACTCTCAACAACCGTGATATTGGTCAAGTTATTTAAAATTTCTGATTCACTATCTCATGATCTTGGAAATGGGGTTAATACAATATGATTGTTGTGAGACTGGAATGAAATACCATATATAAAATACTAAAAGTTTGTCTCTGATGTTAGGCCACGGTTTGATTTTGAATGCAAACCTACTATCTACTAGCTGGTTAACCCTGGGCAGACTGTCAGTGCAGGTGAGTTTCCTTATATACAGAAGAAAGACACAATTTATACTCTAAGTTTAAATCAAATGATGGCATTCATAAAAATACACTTAGCAACATGATTCACATATAATAAGCACCCAGTAAATGTAAATATTATTTTTGATTTATAGTAAATTCTTGTGCTTAATAATTAGCAACTATCACCTCTTTGATATTCATCTATAAAAAATTTGGAAATATGGGAGGGTAGCTAGGCTGAGGTATGTGGAATATTTTAACTCATTTTTTAATGTTCATTTTGCACATATTATACAGGGTATGAGATAGGATTGGAAAGTGTGTGTAGATGGTAATAATAATAATATTGAACATTTTTTAGTGTTTATTAAGCCAATTTTTAAAATCACACATTATGTCATGTTAGGAGGTCATGGAGAGTATATCTCGAAGTCACACTTTAGCAGATATTTTTCTTTGCCTACTCAGCAATTACCCCCTATTCTGACTGAAATGCACATCTTCCTGACTAACGTAATTTCTATTTTGTTCATGTGTCATTGTGCCAAGGTCCAGTGAACAAATAATAATTCATTCAAACAACATCGTCATACAGTCTCCATGCTAGTAATTGATGTGGAAAGTGTTATGTGACCTGATCCTGGCTGAAAAGAGGTCATCAGAAACACTGTCTCTGGTGCCCTGATGCTCCTTTGCCCCAGTTCTTTAAATTCTGCTGTGTGAAGACCTGATGGCTGGTTCTGTTCAGATGTTTTGAGCCTAAAGACAAAAGGCCACACACTAAGGAAAGAGAGGTGAAAGAGCATGGAAGCGGGGAGGGTACTGAGCTATGCCCCTGTTTACATTCCTCCGCAGTGTAAACAATGGTTTTAAAGTTTGAAAGGGCCCTGTGGCTCACTCTCCAAGGATCTCAGACTCAAGGTTCTGAACCTGGAATGGCCAAGTTAAATTGGCCATATCAGGTTGTATAGTTTTGTGATGTGGTTTACAATAGTAATGGATAAAAGAGAAGAAATAGTTTTGAATGGCAGGAAAATGATTTTAGATCAGATTTGTTTAATGGGATGTACTGAATTCTGATCAAAATAAATTAACAGGGAATAGTGAAGCAGTAGTGAGAAAATAGATTAAATAAGATTGGTATATTCTTTTGAAAAATGTAGCATTGATGAAAGAGGATAGGATGAAAGTTAGCGTGAGAAGACGGAGGTTTGGGAGGCATTGTTTCCTATATAACACAGATGCCTGGGTTGGTGATTGCCTAGGTGATATGGCTAGAGGAGAGAGGCAGAAGCAGTGTGTGAATCAATACCATCAGTGAGGAAACTTTTGAAACAGTTGAAAGCAGTATCCAGGCTTGGCAGAAAGGCAAATGAGAACAAAAGAAAGTTGACGAGCTATGAGGAACAGAGAAGGTCGGACTTCAAAATCAAGGTGAAAAGCAGGTTATGCAATGTGAAGAAGCAGAAGTTTCATCCTCAGGAGTATAAGATCCTGGAGCTAGCATGCTTCAAAAATCATAGCCCTATCTAAGGTGTATTTGGAGCAGCCAACAAGAGGTCATAGCAGTTAAAGTATTGTGGGAACCATGTGGTCGGGCAAACAAATTGGTATGCCACACAGCACAGAAGGACGATAGAGGAGTGTTTGTAGAGGAACTCCATGCCCGATATTGAGAGAGTGGGTGTGTCTGGATTCAGTACATAGGAGAAACTTAAAAATAATGAAAAGGATTCCTGGGAGGGTTGAGGGGTGATTTTTCTGGAGGCAGTGGTGGAACTGGGCAATGTTTGCTGCTCAGACTGTGCAATGTGTGATCTAAAGGAGGGAGGTGCTTTGGAAAATGAGTTCTTATGACCTTTCATAGTAATAATGTGATACCAATAATTTGTTAAAATACATTTTTGGAGTATTATAGGGACCAGGAAATCATAATGAACATATAAGCTTAATTAACAATACTAAAAAAAAAACAAAAAAAAAATCAAATTTGGTCATTTTGAATGACTTTCATGAAGGGTTCAGGGACAGTAACCTTTGGTCTTTTTCATCCAAATAGCTCTTCTAGTTTCCAGAGACTCTGAATCTCTTTATAGCCTAGCCATTGCCTAGTTATATCTCCCATAGGCCTCCAAGTCCAGACCCAGCTCTGCCCTGATGGAAGCATTCAAGACAAGGTGTGTTTTCAATCACTTTAAATGCTGTTTTGATTATTTGTTAATAACACTTCATACCAGCATGGCCGAAACCTAGTATCTTTCTTTATATTTCTAAATTTATCTCAACCTATAAACTCTCTGAACAAAAAGTATACTATCAGGATATAGTCTCTTCAGGAAAAAAATGTGATCTTCATTTATTTTTATCAAATTGTCTTTAAATATCTTTTGTTTATAACACATGAAAGGTTTATATGCCCAATGTCTTAATTTTCTGTGATTGCTTTTGGTACGCCACATGCCACTGCATTTAAACAAACCTTGTAATATCACTTTTGTATTCAGTATGTGGTTTGTGAATTTATGTGCATCATTATCATGCTAAACTGGCCATTAGATTGGGAGAGAGAGTCCAGAGAATTGACTTCTACTGCAAATAAATGGAAGACATAAAATTTTGAATAATTTGAACTGAATAGTGCTGCATATTAAGTTTTTAATGTGGAACTGTAATTACCCACTAATGAGGAATCAGAGTTTACAAATGCAACTAATTTATGGGAGGAGAGCAGTATGTGTATAAAGAAGGAGCCCTGGTGGTGCAGTAGTTACATGCTTGGGTGCTAACTGAAAGGTTGGTGGTTTGAACCCACCGGTCCCTCTGCTGGAGAAAGATGTGGCAGTGTGATTCCATAAAGATTACAGCCATAGAAGCCCTATGGGAAAGTTCTACTCTGTCCCATAGAGTCATTGTGAGTCCAGTTTGACTCAGTGGAATAAGGATGGGTCATTTGTATACAGAAACTATTTTCTTATCCTCTGTGCAGTTCTGATTTTTAATTTTCATCTTCCTTCATTGCTGGCAATGAATAAGAAGGAAGGCAAAGGTATACACTGAGTCCATAGTAAATGAAGTGATAACTTGTGATTAAGGGATAAGCAAGCAAAAACCATGCTGTTTTTGAATGTCTCATTCAGAACATGAACTTCTATCTGTAGATAGCAGCCTTGAGAAAAAGGTTGTAGAAATTTAATGCAATATTAGTTTGTACAATTAAAAGCACTTTTGAAGAATGCATTCATGCCTATAGCAAATGTGCTAAAGTTCACAGGTCCTAAAACCAGAAATAATAGCTACCAATATTCTTTCAAAAATTCCTACACAAGTGTCCATTTAAATAAATCAAATGCATATTTCTCTCACTACTTCAGCCTTGGTTTAAATTCCTATACCATGAGTTAATAGTAGCATGATTATGGACAAGTTAAATTGTTGGTTTCTCCCCCCTGTAAGTGGATAAAATAATTGAGACTGCCTCATGAGGTGCTGGAGATTAAATGAGATGATGTATTTAAGTTCTCACTATAATGTTCAGCTCATAGTGCTCAATATTGTTAGTACTAATTATTATTAAAATAATTATAAATGAAAATTTATCCATTTCATATACATGTTCATCCCATTCTTTAAAGAACACAAAATTTTATCTCTAGAGCATTATATTCCCATGACATGTAAATGCAGGTCACATTTTTGTCTCAGTTTAATAACTTGTGACTGTACTTCCATTCAATTCTCATTCACGGTTAGGTCAGTCAGAAAGATCATGAGATTAGTCGGAAATAGAGTGTGACTGACAATTGATGTGAGCAGTATTGAGTCAAAACACAACTTCAAGAAGACGAAACTGATGATAGGTAACTTTTTATTTTCTGAAATCTCATGTATCTTAAGCATTAAAGTTATTTATTTATTCACGCAAAAAATATCTATTGAGTGTTCACTATGTGCCAAGCACCTACACTAGATACAGCAGACACAGGAATGAAAAAATTGTATTAAAATCTCTTCCTTATTTTTTTTTTAAATTTTATTGTGTTTTAGTTGAAAGTTTACAGCGCAAGTTAATTTCTCATTCAAAATGTATATACTTATTGTTTTGTGACATTGATTGCAATCCCTGCCATGTGAAAGCACGCTCCCCTTTTCCACCCTGGGTTCCTTGTGTCCATTCATCCAGTTCCTGTCCCTTCCTGCCTTCTTGTCTCGCTTTTGGGCAGGAGTTGCCCATTAAGTCTCGTATATTTGATAGAACTAAGAAGCAAGTTCCTCACATGTATTACTGTTTGTTTTATAGGCTTGTCTATGTCTTAAAAGTAGGCTTCAGGAGTGGTTTCAGTTCTGAGTTAGCAGAGTGTCCAGGGACCATAGTCTTGGGGATTCCTCCTGTCTCTGTCAGACCAGTAAGTCTGGTCTTTTTTCATGAATTTGAGTTTTGTTCTACATTGTTATCCCGTTCTGTCCGGGACTCTCTGTAGTGATCCCTGTCAGAGTGGTTGATAGGGTAGCCAGCCACCATCTGGTTCTTCTGAGCTCATGTTGGTGGAGTCTCTGGTTCATGTGGTCCTTAAGTCCTTTTGGCTAGTATTTTCCTTGTATCTTTGGTTTTCTTCATTCTCCTTTGTTCTGGACAGAATGGGACAAATAGATGTATCTTAGATGGCTGCTCCCAAGCTTTTAAGACCCCAGATGGGGTCTTAAAAGTGGGTTGCAGAACATTTTCTTTATGATCTATGTTATGCCAATTGACCTAGATGTTTCCGGAGACTATGGTCTCCATCACCCAGCCCCAGCAACTCGGTCCCTCAAGGTGTTTGTATGTGTCCAGGAAACATCTATGCATTTGCTTTTGTCCAGTTGTGCTGGCTTCCCATATATTGTAGGTTGTCTTTCCCTTCACCAAAGTTAACACTTATTTTTACTATCTAGTTAGTGATTTCCCTTCCTCCTCCCTTGTCCCCATAACCGTCAAAGAATGTACATTTCTGTGTGTAAAAAGTTTTCTTGAGTTCTTATAATAGTGGTCTCATACAATATTTGTGCTCTTGTGGTTGACTCATCTCATTCAGCATAATGCCCTCCGGGTTCATCAATGTTGTGAGATGTTTTGAGTATTCATCATTGTTCTTTATCATTGCATAGTATTCCATTGTGTGTATATACCTGAATTTGTTAATACATTCATGGGTTAATCAGCATTTAGATTGTTTCCATCTTTTTGCCATTGTGAGTAGTGCTGCAATGAACATAGGTGTGACAGCTCTTATTTCTCTAGGGTGTACTCCTAGGAGCAGGATTGCTGGATTATATGGTATTTCTATTTCTAACTTTTTAAGGAAGTGCCATATCGTTCTCCAAAGTGGTTGTATCATTTTACGTTCCCACTAGCAGTGCATAAAGGGGTCCAATCTCCCCAAAACCTGTCCAACATTTGTTATTGCCTTTTTTTTTTATTATTATTGCTGGTATTGTTGAGGTGAAGTGGTATCTCATTGTACTTTTCATTTTCATTTCTCTAGTAGCTAATGATCGTGAGCATTTCCTCATGTGTCTGTTAGCTGCCTCGATGTCTTCTTTGGTGATGTCTTCCATTCATATCCTTTGCATTTTATTTATTTATCTATCTATTTATCTATATCTATTTATTTTTATTGTAGTTTAGATGAAAGTTTACAGAACAAATAGTTTCTAATTAAAAAGTGAGTACACATATTGTTTTATGACATTGGTTAACAACCCCACGACATGTCAACACTATCCCTTCTCAAACTTGGGTTCCCTATCACCAGCTTTCCTGTCCCCTCCTGCCTTCTAGTCCTTGTCCCTGGACTGCTGTGCCTCATTAGTCCCATTTTGTTATATGGGGCTGTCCAGCCCCCAGCTGAATGGTGAACCTCAGGCTTCACCACTGAGCTAAAAGGGTATGCGGGGGCCATACGCTCAGGGTTCTCCAGTCACTGTCATGCCAGCAAGTCTGGTCTTTTGTGTGTGTGTGTTAGAATTTTGTTCTACATCCTTCTCTAGCTCTGTCCAGGACCCAGACAGTGGTGGTAGTCTGACACTCAGTATGGTGGAGGCTGTGGTAACTGTGGTCCATTGGTCCTTTGGACTAATCTTTTCATTGTATTCTGTTCTCTTCATTCTCCCTTGCTCCCTAAGGGGAAAGACCAGTGGAGTATCTTAGATGGCTTCTCACAGGCTTTTAAGACCCCAGACCCTACTCACCATGGTAGAATGTACAAGATTATCTTTATAAACTTTGTTATGCCAATTGACCAAGATGTTCACCAAGACCGTGGTTGCCACAGCCCTCTGCCCAGCAATTCAGTCCCTCAGGAAGTTTGGATGTGTCTATGGAGCTTCCATGACCTTTCCTTGTACAAGTTGTGCTGGCTTCCCCAGTATTGTGTACTGTCTTACCCTTCACCAAAGTTACCACTTACCTATTGTCAGTTTAGTTCCCCAACACCCCTCCCATCCCTTGTAACCAAAAAAGATTGTTTCTTTTTCTGTGTAAATTTTTCATGAGTTTTTACAGTAGAGGTCTCATACAATATTTGTCCTTTTGTGACTGACTTATTTCACTCAGCATAATGTCCTCCAGTTTCATCCATGTTATAAGATGCTTCACAGAATCATCATTGTTCTTTATCATTGCATAATACTCCATTGTGTATATGTACCATAGTTCATTTATCCATTCATCTGTTCATGGGCATCTAAGTTGTTTCCATCTTTTTGCTATTGTGAACAATGCTGCGATGAACATGGCTGTGCATATGTCTATTTGCGTGATGGCTCTTATTTCTCTAGGATATGTTCCTAGGAGTGGGATTGCGGGATTGTATGGTATTTCTAGTTCTAGCTTTCTAAGGAGCACGGTATCATTTTCCAAAATGGTTGTAGCATTATGCATTCCCACCAGCAGTGCATAAAAGTTCTGATCTCCCTGCAGCCTCTCCAACATTTGTTATTTCCAGTGTTTTTGATTCGTGTCAGTAATGCCAGAGATGGTATCTCATGGTGGTTTTAATTTGCATTTCTCTAATGGCTAATGATGGCTAGCTTTTCCTCATGTGTCTGTTGGCCTCTTGAATGTCTTCTTTGATGAAATGTCTGTTCATTTCCTTCGCCCATTTTTTAATTGGATTATTTGTCTTTTTGTTGTAGAGGTGTTGGATTTTCTTGTAGATTTTAGAGATTAGAGCTTTGTCTGATTTGCAATGTCTAGAATTTTTTTCCCAGTCTGTAGATTCTCTTTTTACTCTTTTGGTCAAGTCTTTTGATGAGCATAAGTGTTTAATTTTTAGAATATCCCAGTTATCTAGCTTATTTTCTGGAGTTTGTGTGTTGATGGTTACGTTTTGTATCCTGTTAATGCCACGTAGTAGGGCCTCTAGCATTGATCTTATTTTTTATTCCATGAACTTGATAGTTTTTGGCTTTATATTTAGGTCTTTGATCCATTTTGAATTAGTTTTTGTGTATGGTGTGAGGTAAGAGTCCTGTTTCATTTTTTTGCAGATGGATATCCAGTTTTGCCATCATTTTTAAAAAGACTGTCTATTCCCCATTTCATGGATTTTGGGCCCTTGTCAAAGATCAGGTGACTGTAAGTGGATGGATTTACATATGGGTTCTCAATTCTGTTGCATTGGTCAATGTATCTGTTGTTGTACCAGTACCAGGCCGTTTAGTCTGCCGTAGCTGTATGGTAGGTTCTGAGTTCAGGTAGTGTGAGTCCTCCTAGTTTCTTCTTCTTCTTCAATAGTGCTTTACTTATCTAGAGCACCTTCCCTTTCCTTATAAAGTTAATTATTAGATTTTCCATCTCTTTCAAGAATGTTGTTGGCATTTGGATCAGGATTGCATTGTATTTGTAAGTTGCTTTGGGTAGAATTGTCATTTTCACAATGTTGAGTCT
>NW_004444105.1:1004783-1015443 GCF_000243295.1 Trichechus manatus latirostris
TGTAATTTTCTGTTTTTGTGGTGCCTTTGCCTGGTTTTGGTATCAGGGTTATGCTGGTTTCATTAAATGAATTCAAAAGTGTCACCTCCTTTTCTATGTTCTGAAATTGTTTGAGTAGTAGTGGTATAAGCTCTTCTCTGAATGTTTGGTAGAATTCTCCAGTGAAGCCATCTGGGCCAGGGCTTTTTTTTTGTTGGGAGTTTTTTTTGTTTTTTTTTTTTTATTTAATTACCTTTTCAATCTCTTCTTTTGGTATGAGTCTGTTCAGATTTTCAACATCACTTTGTGGTAGTTTGTGTAAGTAGTGTGTTTCTAGAAATTGATCCATGTCCTCTAGGTTTTCAAATTTGTTGGAGTATATTTTTTCATAATACTCTGTTATAATCCTTTTTATTGCAGTTGGGTCTGTTGTAATGTCCTCCTTTTTATTTCTTATTTGGGTTGTTTGCATCCTCTCCTGTTTTTCTTTTGTCAGTCTGGCCAGTGGTTGTTGATCCTTTCTGTCATGGATTGAATTATGTCTCTCAAAAAATGTGTGTATCAGTTTGGCTGGGCCATGATTCCCAGAATTGTGTGGTTGGCCTCAATTTTGTGATTGTAATTTTATGTTAAAGAGGATTAGGGAGGGATTGTAACACCACCCATACCCAGGTCACATCCCTGTTCCAAAATAAAGGAAGTTTCCCTAGGGTGTGGCCTGTGCCACCTTTTATCTTACAAGAGATAAAAGGAAAGGGAAGCAAGCAGAGAAAGGGGGGACCTCATACCATCAAGAAAGCAGTGCTGGGAGCAGTGCACGTCCTTTGGATGGGGTCCCTGAGCAGAGAAGCTCCTAGTCCAGGGGAACACCAAAGAGAAGAAGGCCGACAGAGAGAAAAAGACTTCCCCTGGAGCTGATGCCCTGAATTTGGACTTTTAGCCTACTTTGACTGTGAGGAAATAAACTTCTCTTCATTAAAACCATCCACTTGTGGTATTTCTGTTATAGCAGCACTAGATTACTAAGACACTGTCAAAGAGCAAACTTTTAGTTTTGTTGATTGTATTGTTTTTCTAGTTTCTATTTTATTGATTTCTGCTCTGATCTTTATTATTTCCTTTCTTCTAGTGGCTGTGGGCTTTTATTTTTTGTTCAAATTCTGTAGTTAATATTTTGATTTTGTCTCTTTCTTCTTTTTTGGTATGTGTGTCTATTGCTATAAATTGACCTCTGAGGACTGCCTTTGCTGTGTCCCAAAGGTTTTGGTATGATGTGTTTTCATTCTCATTTGAGTCTAGGAATTTTTTGATTCCATCTCTGATTTCTTCTATTACCCAGTGATATGTATGCAGGGTGTTAATCAGTTTCCATGTAATTGATTTTTTTCCTTTCTCTTCCTGTTGTTAATTTCTACCTTGATGGCTTTGCGGTCAGAGAAGATACTTTGTATTATCTCAACGGTTTGGATCTTGTTGAGGATTGCTCTGTGGCCTAAGATGTGGTCTATTCTGGAGAACATTCCTTGTGGATTGGAAAAGAACGTGTACTTTGCAGCTGTTGGATAGATTGCTGTATATATGTCTATGAGGTCAAGTTGGCTGATTGTGCCTTTTAGGTCTTCTGTATTTTTGTTGAGTTTCTTTCTAGATGTTCTGTCCTTTACTGAGAGTGGTGTGTTGAAATCTCCTACTATTATTGTGGAACTGTCAATTTCTCTTTTCAGTCCTGTTAGAGTTTCTTTCATGTATTTTGGAGTCCCATCATTGGGTGAATAGATGTTTATTATGGTTATGTCTTCATAATGGATCATCCCCTTAATCATTATATAGTGTCCTTTGTCTTTTATGTTGGATTTTGTTTTAAGGTCTATTATATCTGAGATTAGTATTGACACTCCTGCTTTTGTTTGGTAGCTGTTTGGTTGATATATTTTTTCCATCCTTTGATTTTTAATAAACGTACCTCTTTGTTTCTAAAGTGTGTATCTTGTAGGCAGTATATTGATGGGTCCTGTTTGTTTATCCTTTCTTTCACTCTCCATCTCTTTATGAGTGCATTTAGGCTATTTACATTCAGTGTATATATTGACAGATGTGAGTTTATGGCTATCATTTTGTAGTGCTTTTTTTATCGTGTTACTGACATTTTCTTTGTTCCTCTTACTCTCCTGTGCTGAATTCCTTTCGTTGTGGATTTTTTTTTTCATTTCTTTCATTTTTGTAAGTTTTGTTTTTACTGAGACTTTATGTTTTTCTTTATTTTGATGAGTAGGTTTATTAACTTTCTTTGTGGTTACCTTGAAATTTACCTTTATCTTCCTAGATTTGAAACAGTCTATTATTACTTGGTATCACCTTGCCTTCTTCTCCATTAGAAGGTTCTATACCTACACTGTTTATTCTCTGTTTTATTGTTCTGATGCTGTTGTCACTTACAGATTAACCTCTCGGGTTCCCTGTTGTAATTCTTTTGGTTTTGGATAGCCCTTGAGAGTTCATTTCCTAGCTTGCTATCAGACTGGTACAATCCTCTGTGCTAGATTCAGCCTGTTGTCTTATGTTTGTTCTCAGATTGAAGGACTCCCTTTAATAATTCTTGTAAGTTTGGTTTGGTTTTTACATAGTCCCTTAATTTCTGTTTATGTGGAAATGACCTAATTTCACCATCATATTTGAACGAGAATTTTTCAGGATATATTATTCTTAGCTGGCAATTTTTTTCTTATATGTCATCCCATTGCCTTCTTGCCTGCATGGTTTCTGCTGAATAATCCGAGCTTAGTCTTATTGTTTCTCCTCTGTATGTGACATTATTTTTTTTTCTTGAGCTGTTCTCAGGATTTTTTGTCTTTGGTTTTAGTGAGTGTGATTACGATATGCCTTGGTGATTTTCTTTTGGGTCTATCCTATATGGGGTTTGTTCAGCTTCTTGGATGGTTAGCTTTTCATCTTTCATAATGTTGGGGAAGTTTTCTGTAGGCAGTTCTTCAGTGATTCTCTCTGTGTCTTCTGTTTTTTTCCCTTGTTCTGGAACTCTGATCATTCTCAGATTTTTGCTTTTGATTATATTCCACGTAATTCTCAGGGTTTTTTCATTTTTCTTCATTCTTTTTTCTGATTTTTCCTCAAACAGAGCTATATACAAGTGTTTGCCTTCAATATCACTGGTCCCATCTTCCATCATTTCAAACCTGCTTCTCAGCCCTTCTATTACACTCCATTTCTGAAATCTTGTTGTTTATCTTTTGGATTTCTAATTGTTGTTTTTGTATGATTTCTAGTTGTGAATTTATTTTAGCATTTTGTTTCAGTATTATTTTCTTGAATTCTTCCATTTTTGTCTGTATTTTCCATGAATTTGTCTCTTTTTCCTCATTTTTGTCTGCTTTTTGCTTCAACTCTTGAGTAATTCTGAATATTAGAGACGTGAATTCCCTATCAGGTAGTTGTAGTGCCTTTCTTCTACCGGAAAGTGATCTGGTGTTTTATTTTGGATGCCTACCTGAACCATCCTGTCCTGTTTTTGTATATGTTTTGATATTGTCTGCTGTCTTTGGGGCATTCAATAGTTCTCTTCCTCTTTTTTTGATTGTAGATTAGTTTGTTTTTTGCTGCTTTTTTTCTTTTGTTTGGTTATGTCTGAGCAGGCAGGCTGTGCATTCTTTGTTGTTTGCTCGTCTGTGGGCATGATACTTTTCACCTCCTTCTCCAATGGACAAAGTCAGTCACTCAGGTATAGTACAGCAGGGCCGGTCCCGCCAATAGGGAGTTTCTGGGATGGGTTGTTTGTGACAAGTAAGAGGGCTGATAGGGCAGGCTGGGAATCAGTGTAGGGCAGGTTCCGGTAGGCCATGCCTGTGTGCTTGAGGGTGTGATGTTCAGGGCATGGTGCAGCTAGGCAGGAAGTGGGGAGAGATTCTGATGTGTGGAGCTAAGATAGGTATGGGAATGAGGAGAGAGAGAGAATAGAGGAAGAGGAGTCAAAAACATACACACACACACAAACAAGAAAGAATGCTAAGGGAGCTTGCTGTTGGACCGTAGAGATGAGAGACTGAGAAATGGAGAACAACAAAAAGAAAAAAAAGAAAAAGTGTAAAAAAAATGAATAAATAAAAATTAGAGAAAAAAAAGAAGAAAAAAGAAAAAGAAAAGCTCTCATGGATCCTACTGGTGTGGCTGCCAAGACTAGGGAAGTTACTCCCAGGCAGTGAAGTACAGCCTGGATAGAAAGTGTAGAGGTGTCACACAGGGCCAGGTATTCAGGAGACAGGAAGAGAAGATAATTATAGAGAGACAAGAAACTGGAAAGGAAGAAAGATAATAAGGGAAAAAGAGAGAAAAGAAAACAAAACAAAGAAACAAAAAAAAAAAAACAAAAGGAAAAAAATGCCCTCAGGGATGTCACTGTGCGTCTTCACAGAGTAAGGGAGTAGCTCCCAAGCAATGCAGTACTGCCTGGCTAAAAGGGGTTCCCAAGCCGAGAAAAGAAAAAGAAAGCAAACAAACAAATCAAAACAGAACAAACAAAAAAAGCCCCAGGAGTCTCACCACCATGGCAGCACAGGCCGGGAAGCAGTTCCACGGTCAAGCAGTATTTCTCAGCCTTTCAGTAAGAAGCAAAGATGGCACACGGATCCAGGTATTTGAGAGAAAGGAGGGAGGGGTGGTGAGAGGTAAGGAAGAAATCTAAAGAAGTGGATAAAAGCAACACCAGCAGCCAACAAGTGGCACTCATGGAGCCAGCCAGTGTGGACAGGTGGCATCCAAGTGGCACAGGGGTGAAGCCTGTGCTTCTGGGCCAAGAGACTCTGGCAACAGAAAGCAGAGGAGGCTGAGAGGGGGTGAAGAAAGGTGGGGTGTGTGAAAGCATATATCGTTGGTTACCAGTTGTTCTGTCTCCTGCTAGAAACTCCGTGAAGCTGTTTTCTCGTACCCCCTCTTCACCAATCTCCAATAGGGGTTCAAGACTGCAGATCCGTGCAGCGGTAGCTGATAGTGGATCTCTGCATGTATCTCTCCTCACTCTCTGTTCTCAGTTTCTTATTCCATTTGGTGCTTGGCTGAGTTCTTTATCTCTCCATTTGATGCTTAGGGATTCAGGATTGATGTGAGTCTCTGTTTGACTTAGTTTTTTGTATCTTTGCTGTGGAGGGACAGCATGGTGCTTCTGCCTATAATGCCATGTTGGTCAGAAGTCCCTTTGCCCATTTTTTAGTTGGATTATTTATCTTTTTGTTATCGAAGCATTGAAGTACTTTTTTTAGATTTTAGAGATTAGACCGTTGTAGGATGTGTCATAGCCAGATTTTTTTTCCCAGTCTGTAAGTTCTCTTTTTACTCTTTTGATGAAGTCTTTTGATGAGCATATATGTTTAATTTTTAGGAGCATCCAATTATCTAGTTTCTCTTCTGGTGTTTGTGCATTGTTAGTTATAGTTAGTATACTATTTATGCCTGTATTAGGGCCTCTAGTGTTGTCCCTATTTTTCTTCATGATCTTTATTGTGTTAGATTTTATATTTATGTCTTTGGTTGATTTTGATTTAGTTTTTTGTGTATGGTGTGAGGTATAGATCTTGTTTCAATTTTTTACAGATGGACATCCAGTTATGCCAGCACCGTTTGTTAAAGAGTCTATCTCTTCCCCATTTAACGGACTTTGGCTCTTTGTCAATATCAACTGCTTCTAGGTGGATGGATTTAAATCTGTGTCCTCACCTCTGTTCCATTGGTCTATGTGTCTGTTGTTGTACCACTATTGGCCTGCTTTGACTACCAAGCCTGTGTAATCTGTTCGAAAATCAGGTAGTGTGAAGCCTCCCATTTTCTTCTTTTTCTTCAGTAATGCTCTGCTTATCCAGGGCCCCTTCCCTTTCCATATAAAGTTGGTGATTTCTTTCTCCACCTCATTAAAGAAAGCTTTTTAAATTTTGATTGGGATTGCATTGTATTTTTAGATGGCTTTGTGTAGTATTGACATTTTCACAATGTTGACTCTTCCTACCCATGAGCGTGGTATTTTTCCCACTTATGTAAGTCTCTTTTGGTTTCTTTCAGAAGTATATTATAGTTTTCTTTGTATAGGTCTTTTACATTCCTGGGTAGATTTATTCCTAAGTGCTTTATCTTACTGGGGGCTACTGAAAATGGCATTGATTTGGTGATTTCCTTTTTCAAGTTCTCTTTATTGGTGTAGAGGAATCCACCTGATTTTTCTATGTTAATCTTGTTACCTGCTAATTTGTTGACATCTTCTATTAGTACCAGTAGCTTTCTTGTGGATTCTTTGAGGTTTTCTGTGTATAACATCATATCACCTGCAAATAGGGATAGTTTTACCTCTTCCTTACCAATTAGGATGCTGTTTGTTTCTTTTTCTTGCCCTATTGCTCTAGCTAGGACTTCTAGCAGGAAGTTGAATAAGAGTGGTGATAAACAGCATCCTTGTCTGGTTCCTGCTCTCAAGGTGCATGCTTTCTCCATTTAGAATGATGTTGGCTCTTGATTTTTCATAAGTACTCTTAATTGTGATGAGGCATTTCCCTACTATTCCTATTTTGCTGAGAGTTTTTATCAGGAATGGGAGTTAGAATTTGTCAAATGCCCTTTCTGTGCCCATTTATATGATCACGTGATTCTTTTATTTATGTGGTGGATTATGTTGATTGATTTTTCTAATGTTGAACTATCCCTGCATACCTGGTATGAATGCTCTTGGTCATGATGCCTTATTTTTTGCTATGATTTTTGAATTCTGTTGGTTAGAATTTTGATGAGAAGTTTTGCATCTATGTTTATGAGGGATATTGGTCTGTAGTTTTCTTTTTTTGTGGTGTCTTTGCCTGGCTTTGGTATCAGGGTTATGCTGGCTTCATAGAATGAGTTTGAGAGTATGCCTTCCTTTTCTATGCTCTGAAATAGCTTGAGTGGTATTGGTATTAGCTCTTCTAGAAGGTTTGGTATAATTCTACTGTGAAGCCATCCAGGGCAGGGCTTTTTGTTGTTGAGAGTTTTATTACCTCTTCAATCTCTTCTTTTGTTATAGGTCTGTTTAGTTTTTCTATCTCAGTTTGTGTTAGTTTAGGCAGATAGTGTTTTTCTAGAAATTTGTCTATTTCCTCTAGGTTTTCAAATTGGTTGGAGTACAATTTTTCATAGTATTCTGTTAAGATCCTTTTTATTTCAGTCAAGTCTGTTGTAATATCACCCATGTCATTTCTTGTTCGGGTTATTTGCTTCCTCTCCTGTTTTTCTTTTGTCTGTTTGGCCAAAGGTTTGTCGATTGTATTGACCTTTTCAAAGAACCAACTTTTGGTCTTGTTCTTTCTAGTGTTCTTCTCTTCTCTACTTCATTTATTTCTGCTCTAATCTTTATTATTTCCTTTCTTCTGGTGTCTGTGGGCTTCTTTCGCTGCTCTCTTTCTACTTGTTCCAGATGTAGGGTTAATGTTTTGATTATGGCCCTTTCTTCTTTTGGGATGTGTGCATTTATTGCTATAAACTGACCTCTGAGCACTGCTTTTGCTGTGTCCCAAAGGTTCTGGTAGGATGTGTTTTCATTCTCATCTGATTCTTTGGATTTCTTTATTCCATCCTTAGTTTCTTCTATAACCCAGTAGTTTTTGAGCAAGGTGTTGTTCAGTTTCCATGTGTTTGATTTTTTTCCTTGCTTTTTGTGCTGTTGTTTTCTACTTTTATGGCATTATGATTGCGGAAGATACTTTGTGTTATTTTGATGTTTTGTATTTTGTTAAGGTTTTCTTTGTGTCCTAAAATGTGGTCTATTTTGGAGAATGTGGTCTCTTCTGGAGAATGTGCCATGTGCATCAGAAAATAATATATACTTTGCTGCTGTTGGGTGAAGTGCTCTGTATATGTCTATGAGGTTGAGTTGGTTGTTTGTGGCATTTAGGTCTTTTGTATCTTCATTGAGTTTCTTTCTAAATGCTCTTTCACCGAGTGATATGTTGAAGTCTCCTACTATTATTGTGGGTCTATTTCTCTTTTCATTTTTGATATTTCCTCAAACAAATTGGTGTCAACGGATTTATTGTCAGTCTCACTAATTCTGACTTCCATTGTCTCAATTCTGCTCTTATGACCTTCTATTGAATTGTCTAATTCTGAAATTTTATTGTTAATCTTTTGGATTTCTAGTTGCTATTTTTGTATTGTTCCTAGCAGCCTGTTTTTTCTGTCATTTTTTTTCTTGTATTGTTTTCCTGAATTCTTCCATTACTTTGTCTGTGTGTTCCTTGGTTTGGTCTGTGTTTTGCATGATCTCCTTCTTGCTTTCTTGGAGGGCTCTGTATATCAGTCTTTGGAATTCTTTATCAGGTAGTTCCATTGCCTTATCTTCCTCCAGGAGTTGGACGTCTTCTGGTTTTTTATTTTGGTCACTTGCTGGAGTCATTTTCTCCTGCTTAGTTATGGATTTGATATTGACAGTTGTCTCTGAGGCATAATGAGGTTATTATATTTATTTTTTATTGTATTTTTGTCTACTGTTTCCTTAATTTTTGTTTTGTTTTTATATGTCCTAGAAGATTGAGTGTGTGTGATCCTCTGTTTATTAATCTGGCCTCATTAATGCTCTCACCACCTGTCTTCAGGTGGTTGGAGAAACTACTAGGTGTGTGAGGCCAGGAGTCTATTCACTGTTCTTGCAGGGATGCTGAAGATGTAGGAAGTGTTTTTAGTGAGGTGACGTATCTGTCTACTGATCACCTGGCCATGGTTGCAGGGGTGTTCTCCCTGGTTGTTGAGCTGGGTGTTGTGTGTGTGCTCCACTGCTTACCAGTTGGTCAAGGTGCAGGAGCCCGTGTCATCAGTCACCAATTGTGTGGTGCAGAAACTCTCACCTACAATCCTGGGTAGGCAGGACTACATAGGGGTGTTCGAAGCAGGCACAGGTCTCTGGTTGCAGTGAGAGGCAATGTGAGGGGCAAGGCAGGGAACTGTCAGCTGCCCCCAAGTGCTCAGCTTGAGGGTATGCCCCATCCACTAGAGCATGTGGAAGGGGTAGTGCAATTTGTCCTTGGGTGCCTGGTACTGTTAACTGGAGAGATTGGGGACTGCCACTGATTCTCAGGCCCCTGTGATGTGGTTCGTACCACAAGCCCTCAGGCCCACTATGTGGGTGAAGAAGGCTCCTTCTTAGGGAGTGAGGCAGTGTTGAATGCCACAGATCTGCAGCTCCAACTTGGCTGCTACAGGTGAAGATGGGTCAGCTGGAAGCCTAGTCCATTTTGTCCTAATGAGGTTTTCCTGTGCAGTGTCCACAAGCAAGACACTGATGCAAGTGATCTGCAGGGGGTGAAAGAAGCTACATGTCTGTGGACCTTCTCACCAGTGGCTGAGCAAAGAGATGGATGCCTCTGGATCAGGCCGTGAATTCCTGGCTTAGGGGAAGTGGTGGTGTTGAATGCCACAGGACTAGTGTAGAAGCAGGGAGGGGGATATATGAGACGGGCGTGCTTTTCAGCCGTGGAGCTCCAGTGGGAGAAAGGATATGGTGCATGCATGGTGGTTTGGGAGCTTGCAAGTAACTTTCACAGGTCTGGCGTTGCTCTTATTTGGTTCTGGAAGTGTGTGCAGATTGGCTGCTGCTTAGCTGCACCAGATGATGTGGGTTTCAGCTTGGGTTGTTGCTGCTTGCCTCAGTAATTGTAGGTTGTGCAGATTTAGCTATCAGGATGCTGGTGATCCCATGATCCATAATTCCCCATTTCCACTGTGTTTGAATTGTCTCTCTTTCCACCTGTTGCTCAGTCCAACTCTTCAGCTTTGTCTTTGATGATAAGGGTTCCTAGATTATCATATACATCTGATTCAGTTTATTTTTCTGGGGTCTTTTTTGTAAGAGGGAATGACACGAAGCATCTGATTATTCCATGATCTTGGCCTTGCCTCTCTCTATTATTACTTACATTTTAATATTCAAACCCATTGCCATCGAGTCAACTCCAACTCATAGCAACCCCATAGTATTACCGAGGCTGTAAATCTCTAAGGAAGCAGACTCTCACATCTTTCTCCCATGGAGCAGCTGGTGAGTAGAGTAGATTTTACAATGCCAAAGGAAAATAGAAAAACTTGTAAGTATCCAGAGAGAAAAGACTACTTTAAAAAGACCACACATTTTACTTTTCTGATAATAGAAGCAGAACATACTATTCTCAAAATGCTAAAAGACAGTACTAATTTAACCATTCTGAGTACACACTTTTACTTATAAAAATGAACAAATGAAAAAGTTTTGACAAAATAATTGAATGATACCACTATTAGAGGCTCAGTAAATGAATTTCTAAAAGATGTACTTCAGAAAGAAGAAAGAAATAGCTGGACATCTAGAACTAATACTTAACAAAAAAGACAACAACAAAAGTCAAACTTTTGAGTAAATCTGAATAAACACTGACTATATAGAGCAACAATAATTATTTGGAGTTAACAAAATAAGGGAGACCTAGGATACACTGCATTAATACCATTTTAGAGGGGGAAATGATAACTACAATTAATGTAGAAGTTCCTTGTATTTCCTGTGGAGGATCAAAAAAATATTGGTTAACTTTAGACATAAAATTTAGTATCCCTACTGTTAAAAACTCTCAATAAAAAAGGTATAGAAGGGAAATTTCTCAACATAATAAAGGGCATCTATGCAAAACCA
>NW_004444105.1:1018361-1023466 GCF_000243295.1 Trichechus manatus latirostris
AAAAAAAAAAAGATTGAGAAGGGAGAGAGTTGACATGTTGTGGCGTTGTTAACCGATGTCATAAAACAATATGTGTACTACTGTTTCATAAGAAACTATTTGTTCTGTAAGCCTTCACCTGCAGTACAATTAAAAAAAAATCTAGTATTCTTTCTTTTTAAAAATTTATTTCATTTTTGTGGTTTTTGAGAATATACACAGAGGAACATCCACCAATTCAACAATTTCTACATGTACATTCAGTGACATTGATTACTTTCATCAAGTTGCACAACTATTCTTATCCTCTTTTTCTGAATTGCTCCTCCTCCATTAACATAAGCTGACTGCCCACTGAGTTTTTTACGTAATCTTTTGAGTTTATTCTCTTACAGTCCAGTAAGCTACAAGTCCAAATTCAGGGCATCAGCTCCTAGGGAACACTTTCTCTGTCGGATCTGGAGGAAAGTCCGTGTCATCAATCTTCCCTTGGTCTGGGAATTCTCTGCACAGGAACCCTAGGTCCAAAGGACGTGCTCTGCTCCTGGCATTGTTTTTTTAGTGGTATGAGGTTCCTATGTCTCTCTGCTCACTTCTCTCTTTTATATCTCAAAAGAGACTGGCTTAAGGGATTGGGCAGACATTAGCTTTGGCAGCATGCTTGCCTGCTTCCCACTTTCACCTTTTTGAATATATGCTGAATAAAACTTTCTTTTTGCTTTAAAAAAAAAAAAAAAGAGAGAGATTGGCTTAAGACACTATCTAATCTTGTAGGCCTCATCAATATAACTGCTGCTAATCCATCTTACTACATCATAGTGATAGCATTTACAACACAAGGAAATTAGATTGATGATAAAATGGTAGACAATCATACAATACTGGGAATCATAGCCCAGCCAAATTGATACACACATTTTTGGGGGGATATAATTCAAACTACGACACGGAAAATATTAGATAATATTCTTAATATGCCAACTAACCTTCATTTTACTGCAAATGATAGGGTATGAGTGCCTGCCATCACATTGTACTAGTGTCATAGCATTATAACTGGTCCCACTGCCTAGAGTCAATCCAGCAAACATTCATAGTGTGCTTACTATGTTCCATGTGCTAGCGTAGGTTTGGAAATATAGTAGTAAACAAAACAAAGGCCCTACATTTATCTCCCTAGTAGGGAAGCACAGTCAATAATTAAGTAATCATGTAAATGCATAGTCTGTTAGAAGGTGATAAGTATGATTGAGAATAAACAAAGCAATATGAAAGAAAGAGAGGAAGAAAGAGAGAGCAAGCCTGTTATTTTGCATAAGTCAGTCAGGGACTGCCTCAGTGGGAATGTGGTAGTGACTGAGACCAGGAGCACCTGATGGTGAGCAAACAAGGATGGCACCGGGTAGAGATTTCAGGACAGGCGTTGCCATGGAGACTGCAGTCAGCACCATGAGATTGGATGAGGTGACCTTGAAGTGAGTGTATAAAGAGTTCTAAGGACTGAGACTTAGTCCCTACCAAAATTTATAATTTGGAGTGATGAGTCAGAAGCAACACAAGGATCACAAACCATCACCAGTGATGAAAGAGAGAACCAAAAGGAGGGGTGCTCTGGAAATCAAGTGAAGAGCATGAAAAGTAGAGTGGAAAGGATCAGCTGTGCTGTATTAGTTTTCTATGGTTGTGAAACAAATTACTACCAACTCAGTGGTTTAAAACAACACATTTATTATACCAGTTTCCAGGTCCGGGCAGAGGTCAGAACTCTCTGCTTCAGGGTCTCACAAAGCTGCAAACAAGCTGTTGGCCAGCTCCATTTTCTCCTAGAAACTCACTTCCACACTCATTAAGGTTGTTGGCAGGATTCAGTCCTTGATAGCGGGATGACACAGGCCCAGCTTTTGCTGGCATCTAGCTGGAGGCTGCTGAAGTTCCTTGTCCCATTGGCTTCTCCAACAGGACTACCGACTTCATCAGGCTGGCAAAAGAACATCTGGCTTCTGTGTTTGAAGGCAGTCTTACATAACACAGCATTATCTCTGGATTGACATCTTTCAAGTACTCTGTAGGTTAAAAGCAAGTCAGAGGTTCCTCTCACAGAAGGGCAGGGGGCCATACAAAGGCATGAGCACAAGGAGGCAGGGATTATAAGGGCACCTTAGGTCTGTAGCCATAGGTGTCAAATGCTGCTGCCAGGTCAGATAAGGTGAGCATTGAGAATTAATCACTGAATTCAGCAAGGGGAGTCGAGGGGCATTGTTGACATTAAAAAGAGCTGTTTCATCGGTTGGGATCATTGTTCAAGAGAGAATGGAATCAGAGAACTGCATACACTTCCGGGCAACATGGCACTATAGTCAGAAGCAACATGCCGCCCTCCGCAGCAAAGAGATCAGAAAAACTAAGTCAGAGTCACACATCAGTCCTGAAACCCTAAGCATCAAATGAAGAGATAAAGAACTCAGCCAAACACTGAATGGAATAAGAAACTGACCAAGAACAGAGAGCAACGAGAGATACATGCAGAGGTCCCCTATCAGCTACTGCAGCACGGATCCACCATCTTGGACTCCTATTGGAGATCAGCGGTCAGGGGGTATGAGAAAGCAGCTTCACGGAGCTTCCAGCAGGAAACAGAATGACCAGTAACCAGTGATATAGGCTTTCCCAACCCCACCATTCTTCACCCCCACTTAGCCTACTCTGCTTCCTGCAGCCACAGTCTTTTGGCCAGGAAGCACCAGATTTACCCCGGTGTCGCTTGGCTTCCACCCTCCCACACTGGCTGGCTCCCTGAGTGCCTTTTTTTGCTTGTTAGTGTTGCTTTTTTCCACTTCTTTAGATTTCTTCCTTACCTCTCACTTCTTCCCCCTCCTTTCTTTCAAATACCTGGCTCCGTGCACTATCTTTGCTTCTTCCCGAAAAGCTGTGAAAGACTGCTTGACTGTGAAACTGCTTCCTAGCCAATGCCCCCATACTGGTGGGACCCCTGGGGCTTTTTTGTTTGTTTTCTCTGATTTATTCTGTTTTGATTTGCTTGTTTGTTTTCTCAGCTTGGGAACCCCTTCTAGTGGGCAGTACTGTGCAGCTTGGCAGCTACTCCCTTACTCTGCGCGGACGCATAGGAACATCCCTGGGGGCATTTCTTTAGTTTTTTTTTTTTTTTTGTTGTTGTTTCTTTGTTTTGTATTCTTCTCTCTCTTATTCCCTTTTTGTCTTTCTTCATTTCCAGTTTCTTGATTTATTCATTTTTTCTGTTATCTTTTTTTATTTTTGTTTTTCCTTATTTCTCAGTCTCTCATCTCTCTATGCCAACAGCAAGCTCCCTTAGCACTCTTTTTTTGTTTGTTTGTTTTTGGCTCCTGTTCCTCTCTTCTCTTTCTCATCTTTCCCATAGCCATCTTAGCTCCACACATCACAATCTGCCCCCTCCTTCCTGCCTACCTGTACCTTGTGCTGAACATCACACTCCCAAGTAGCACAGGCAAAGCCTACTGGAACCTGCCTGCGCTGACTCCTGGCTGCACTGTCAGCCCTGATACATGCCAAAAACAACCAATCCCAGCAACTCCCCTTCAGCTGGACCTGCCTTGCTGTACACTTTAGTGACTGACCCTGCCCACTGGAGAAGGAGATGAAAAGTATCGTGCCCACAGAGGAGCAAACAACAAAGAACGCACAGCCCACCTGCTCAGACATTACCAAATAAAATAAAAAAGCAGGGCAAAACAAACAAATCTACAATCAATAAGTGAGGAAAATAACCACTGAATGCCCTGAAGACAGCAGACAATATTTACAAAACATTTACAAAAACAGGACAGGATGGTTCCAGTAGGCATCCAAAATAAAACATCAGATGAACTTCCAGCAGAAGAAAAGGCACTATACCTAACTGATAGGGAATTCAAATCTCTAATATTCAGAATTATCCAAGAGTTTAAGCAAAAAGGAGACAAAAATGAGGGAAAAAAAAAAAAAACTAATTCATGGAAAATACACACAAAAAATGGAAGAATTCAAGACAATAATACAGGAACAAAATGCTAAAATAAATTCACAACTAGAAATAACACAAAAACAACAATTAGGAATCCAAAAGATAAACAACAAGATTTCAGAAATGGACAGTGTCATAGAAGGGCTGAAGAGCAGGTTTGAAATGATGGAAAAGAGGATCAGCAAAATTGAAGACAAACACTTGGATACAACTCTGTTTGAGGGAAAATCAGAAAAAAGAATGAAGAAAAATGAAGAGACCCTGAGAAATATGTGGGATACAATCAAAAGCAAAAATTGGAGAGTGATTGGAGTTCAGGAACAGGGAGAGAAAACAGAAAACACAGAGAAGATTATTGAAGAACTGCTGACAGAAAACTTCCCCAATATCATGAAAGATGAAAAGCTGGCCATCCAAGAAGCTCAAAGAATCCCATATAAGATAGGCACCCAAAGAAAATCACCAAGGCATATCATAATCACACTCACCAAAACCAAAGACAAAGAATCCCGAGAGCAGCTCGAGAAATACAAGAAGTCACATACAGAAGAGAAACAATAAGACTAAGCTGAGATTATTCGGCAGAAACCATGCAGGCAAGAAAGCAATGGGATGACATACAAAATCTTGAAAGAAAAAAATTGCCAGCCAAGAATAATATATCCTCTCATTATAATTTGATGGTGAAATTAGGTCACTTCCAGATAAACAGAAATTAAGGGAATACGTAAAAGTCAAACCAAACTTACAAGAATTATTAAAGGGAGTCCTTCAATCTGAGAACAAACAACATCAGACCACAGGCTGAATATAGGACACAGGATGGTACTAGCCAGATACCAACCTAGGAAATGAACTCTTAAGGACTATGAAAAACCAAAAGAATTACAACAGGGAATCAGAGAGGTTAATCTTTAAATGACAACAGCATCAGAACAATAAAAAAAGGAATAAACAGTGTAGGTATAGAACCTTCTAATGGAGAAGAAGGCAAGGCGATACCAAGTAATAATAGACTGGTTCAAATCTAGGAAGATAAGGGTAAATTTCAAGGTAACCACAAAGAAAGTTAACAAACCTAATCATCAAAATAAAGATGAAAAACATAAAGTCTCAGTAAAAACAA